>NC_056734.1:565331742-565509242 GCF_019279795.1 Protopterus annectens
GAAGGGAAAGCTTTGTCACAGGTTATGGAAAGTTGACAGTAGCACAGTTGCCTTACAAGATCCCTTTTATTCCTCCTAAAATGTCCGCGAGTATTGCAATGTTTGAGAATGTTTTGCATAAACAGGTAGAGAAGGAATATGGCATATTTAATAAGGGTTTTAGAGTATACAATTTAACTAAAAATGAATGGGGCGCTCTACAAAAACTAAGAAGTCATTATGGAAACTATGTCTTTACTCAAGTGGATAAAAGTGGCAATTGGGTGGTCATGAGTAAGACACAATATAATAAGATGGCTTACATATTATTTGAAGACAGCACCACATATAAAAAACTGTCCTTTAACCCCATGGCTACATTCAACAATGATCTTCTGGAGATACTAGAAAGAGGGGAAAGGTTGGGTGTTTTGAATTCTGGTGATGTAAGGAGATTACATATAGGTAATCCCAGAAATGCTATTTTTAAGGTAATTCCTAAAGTGCACAAAGACTTAGAAAACCCACCTGGGAGACCAATTGTATCAGGAAAAGGAGCTTATCTGCAAAACATAGGCATATTCTTGGACTTTCACTTAAAACAACATTTGCGTAAGGTCACTTCTTACATTAGAAATGGGAAAGATCTAGCAGATTGGTTGGGGGATATGGAGTGGTCACATGAGTACTATTGAGCCACCTTATTAAATCCCTCTATACTCATATCCAACATGGATGGGAGCTTAAGGCAGTGAAGACTATGTTAGTGGAATGCACACGGATGGATTTCCTGATTAGGTTGTTAGAAGTTTCCTTGACACATAATTGTTTTGTGTTTAGTATTGATTGTTTATGACAGCTAGAGGAAACCATAATGGGTGACTCATACACCCCAGTCTATGCAATTTTATACATGGATGATTTTGAGAAAACTTGTATATATAATACAGGCTTTTTTTAAAATAGAGTGGTGGCATTTAAAAGATACGTAGATGACCCCATATTCATCTGCAAAGGGGAAATGGATGAATTTGGTGACTTCATATCCCTACTGCAAGAAAATAATTTTGGCCTCAAATTCACTCATCATACTAATAGAACTGTGATACAGTATTTGGATTTGGAGTTTTACATCAACGAGCATTTCAAAGTGGCATTTAGACCGTTTGTTAAGAGAACTGCTGCCAACAATTTTTTGGCAGCAGACAGTATGCACGCCCCACATTTAATAGCTTCTTTGCCCTGTGGGGAATATCTTCGCATAGCTAATAACACTTCCAACAAAGACAAACTGAAAAATGAATTTGATAAAGTAAGGAACAGGCTGAGTAGTAGGGGGTACTCGAGTAGTGTGTTGAGTTCAGCAGAGAATAAGGCCAAAAGGAAGTTGGGGTTAGCACATCAAAAAGAGGATATCATCACTGGGATAAAAAGGCATATCAAGCAGGTTATGGAGAAAGATAAGGATCATGAAGCTTCATTTTATGTGAATAAATGTTCTCCTTTTCTGATATATTGAGGACTTTAGTTCTGAGATATTGGCCCATAGTTCTCAGTGATGATAAATATGGTAAAATCTTTCTTGAGAAAATCATATTTTCTTACAGTAAAGCTAAAAACTTAAAATAACTTTTGTCCATAGGCATATTGGACAATAAACAAAGGAAAAAAAGGAAGCTATCCGTGTGAAAGTTGTATAGTGTGCAAGAAAATAAAAAATCTACATGTCATGAACATTAATGGAAAGATATGCACTGCAAGGGAGTTTTACAACTGTCATACTATAGGAGCAGTTTACATTATCGGTTAAGGATGTATCCCAAACATGTGGTATGTAGGGCAGACTAAAAGAGCTGTCAAAAAGAGAATCATGGAGCATTTGGGGGACATCAGAAGGGCAAAAATGGACAGTTCCATTGCGGAACATTTCACTGAGATACATGGGGGTTTCGATGATACTTTCTTTTTTGATGTGCTAGCTAGACCTAAATCACAGAGGGGAGGACCAACAGTAAGAAATTTGAGCTTATTAGAAACAGAATGCATAGTTAATTTTAGAACTCTATATCCCAGGGTGTTAAACAAGGAATTGGATTTGTACATTCATAGTCAATTATAGAATGACATATATTTCTATTATATTCAGTGCAATGATGTGTGTCCAATTTTCCTTCCAGCATTGTGACTCGGGAGGGGTATGACCAATAGGACAGCTTTAGTACAGTATTGAAGGTTACATTTTTTGTATGTTTTTTCCATTATACTTATTTATACTGGTATTAGAATGTATATTCAAGTTTTAAACACATGCTTCAATACATTTATAAATTTTGGGAATCAACACTCAAGGGTTTTAATAATGTGGAATAACAATATTTAAGAGGTATGCAACGAATGACATATGCATTTAAAAATGTCACTTGTCTGTGAATATATGTATGAGCTCTTTAAGAAGGAGATATGTATGGGCTCTTTAAGAACAGGATCATTTCTTCATTGTTTGATTGTCACATTGGGGATTTGAATTATATAAATGGATGCTGCTTGGTGTAAAAATGTATTCCTTGAAGGTGTAAGCCGAGGTACTGGAGACATCAGTAAAGAACTTTGCAATTGTTTCTGGTGTGGTGTCGTGTGTTTCAATTAAAGATTATAACCTACTACACTTCCTCTACTTCAGAAATGCTGATAATACTAACAACACTCAGTCTGAAGACCTCAGCCTTATTACAACATAAACAATGATATGATCTCACCCAAAGAATCCCGTACCGATGAAACAAGTTCCCCTTATGTGTAAAACAATGTAACATGTTGGCATTCTTCAAGTTCTATCATGACAATTGGATGACTCCCTACACATTTACTCTAGTTGGTAAGCAGTATGGCCATTATTGAGGAGAGTGGTATATCTAACCACTAAACTCACTGGATTGGTAAACTCTATATGGTCACCCAAGCCAGATGCTTAGTAGGAACATATGAACCTTTTAGTCCTTATAGATGATTCTCATTGCAACTTTTGTGTTGAACTTTTGGTCAGTATGATATAATTGCAGCAGAAGCAACTCATATTTAGATTTCTGTTGAATATAAAATGTGTCTATGAATGCAGTTATGTATTCATTCCCCCCTGCAGGTTACAGTGATATACAGTAAAGTACAGTATTAGATGCCAAAGACATTCTTGGCCATTTACACCAGTCACTAAATGTAATTCATTGATGTGATGTCATATTTCTTATACTTACAAAGGGAGGTCCTTTACTGCTGCATACCACCAATACTGTTATGTAGCCATTGGATGCTTTGCTTGGCATTTGGGTCACAATAAATGTGTACATTTTGCATTTTCCAGGCCTGACATTAGATTACATTAGTAGTAGAAGCAGCAGGGCCTATTTCAGGCATGGTGTCTTAAGCAGACCTCTCAAACTCTTAGAGCAAGAAATGCGGACAAAGCTAAAAACATTGGTGGGTGGGGGAGAAAGGCCCAAAAAAGAGATGTATTTTAAATATTGCTCTTATAAACCTAGCAAGTTAATAAAATGACAAGATTTGCATCAGCATGCATTTTTTGAAGAAAATGAAGTTGGAAACTCAAATGTATGTCATTATTTCATGACTTCAGTCCTCAATGATTTACCACAAAAACACACATTTTATGAGGAACAGACCCAAAAACTATGAAGCAAAAATCTGGACATTCTGCAACATTCTGGCCAGTTGAGATATATAGCCTGGAGCTAGATCTCCATCAGCCACCTTGCTAACCCAAAACCAATGCCACAATATATTATTATTATAGATGATGTCCATTGGGGTTGTTTTTTTTAACTTCATTTTCAGTATGCAGAATACAACGGCCTTCTCTGCTTCTTTACTGGCTTGCTATTATAACAAAAGTAGAACTCATGTATATATTTCTGTTGAATATGGAACTTTTCTGTAACTGCAGTTATACCTCCATTGCAGGTTAGATTGGTATGCAGTTCATGATCATTTACATGGGGCAGCCGTCAGCTAACAATATTTTGTAGGTGATGCCATGACATATTACTCTGTTAATTTTGCAGTAAGATTCCATTATTGTTATAGGTTCATAGGTAAGCACCAGACTAGCTGCCCTCGTGGGCCACTTTAAACCTAGCTAGTTTCCCATTTGGTATTTGAATGAACCTATCCTGTTTGGTGTTAGATTGGCCGTACCCATCCCATGTACCACCTGGTTATGTACCACCAACAGCCATTTGGATGCTATTTGATAGTCAGTTCATAATACATATGCACATTTTTTTCAGGAAGACAAACTCTTTATTTATTGGTGGGGCAGTAGATGAATACATAAGACAACTGATATCAGTAAAGTGTTTTGGAGTGGAGACAGTGTACATTGTCTAACAGCAGCAAACTGAAAATACATGCTATATTGTGGTGGGGGAGCTATGCAGGCAGTGCGTATTAAGGAAACATGATAGTAAACACAGCTGAGTAAGACAGGCAGAGCAAGAAATAAAACTAATATTGAAAGTACAGTGTATTAATATTAACATTATTCCAATACTAAGGCTAATATCCCATGAACAGTATGTTATGCATTAGGAAGCAAGCTGCCACCTGTAAGCTGCTAGGATACAGTAGGTATCCACACTAAAAATGTCACTTGGATGTAAAGGGCTCTAGTTGCTTAACCGCATTTGCAAATGTTTATGAAGAACATGAACATGAACTATTTCCATATTTGCATTAATAATTCAAAAACTAAGTGTGATACTGTCATATTGGGAGAGCCTATACAGGTACTGAGGATTAGAAAGATGGTAATGAACACACCTGGGTAAGAGAAACATAGCAAGAAATAGAACTATGTATTAAAAATACACAGCATTAATAATACCACAATTCTAATACTGACACCAATAATTAATTAATAGTACATTATTTGTTAGGAAGTAAGGTAGTTAAGACAGAGAATTAAGACTCTTAATGAACTGCTTCTTGTAGCCAGTATACAGGCTCAATTCCTTCAACTTTAATTTACCTACTGTTTGACTCCAAGCAAGTCATTAACCAGACAGTGCTCCTGGGTGATCTCTGAAAAAGGAGAGTTTTCCCCAGTGGGCATAGCTGGGTAAATGGAATAAAATTAAATAAATGAAATGAAAAAGTGTCATCTGTAAGATGACAGGAAATAATTGGCACCCACAATGAAAATATCACTGTTGGATGTACAGAGCTTCAGTGTTTGCAATAAGTTATAAAAAATGTGATTTCTTTCCCCCTATATTTGCTGTAATAATTCAAAATACTGAGTGTAATACTGTCATATCAGGTGTGGGCTATGCAATCAGTGAGCACTAAAAAACAAATAATGCTATTTGTTTAAACTGCATTAATATTGTTGTTTTGAAATTGTATGAAAATGCAATATCACATTTTCCATTTAGTGTACAATAACACAAAACAGCTATGTGTGGCCCAGTCATGTCATACATAACTAGAAAGCTTTAAATAAATGAACAATTCACTCACTGATGCATTGGGTTTATATTATAGACTTACAGAAATATAACTCTTTGTTCATGACACTTCTAATTGTTGGCAAATAAAATTCAAATTCTTTCATAAATTTATACCACAAAGTCAGTGTCTCCAGACATACTTTTGATAATAGCACCAGTGAGTAGCATTATCTAAGGAACAACGTTTATGTTTTAAATGTGTTTGTGACTCATATTTTTGATGAGATATTGCAAATCATATGAGGCATGTCTTTTATAAATTTGGGAGAAAGGCTCTAAAGAAACCAGTGTTTTCCTGTCATAAAAGACAGCAGGAAGCAGGGGGACTAATTAATCTCATACTGCTTAGGACTGAATGAAGTAAGTATAAGACTCACAAGTCATCTGATCTAAAACAAGGGTAGTGGTATACTGTTTCTGCTACCTTGGTATTTTTCAAGCTTAGTGTAATGCATTGACCTGTTATCTTGCCTGGAAATTGTTTCTGTTAAGCATTCCTGCAGACAACACTGTTCATTCATTTATTTATTTATAGTTCTTGACCAGGATCATCCAGATGAGCATGAGAACCCTTTTTCAGGAGTGGCCTGAGGAGAAAATCTCCATATGACAATACAATTACAATAGACATAATTACATAGTTAGACAATTTAAGTGTACATCTTATATGTTATTGATACTCTTTGACTATGGGTCCAGATCATCATTGGTTCATTTTTGAAAAGGTAAAGTTCACCTTTCCTTTCTCTAAGAAAGTGAAAGAGAGATACATTTTCCTTGAGAGACTGAATCAGTACAAATAAATTTCACTCTCCACAAGTTGTGTGTCCTGGATGATAGGCCTTCCTTGCCAGGAGATTGTGGACAAACCTAAATACAAAGCTGGGAATGGAACTCCTGAAATTTAATTGAGAAGGTGCAGAAGTCAAAATGTTCACAGTCTCTATTTCTTCTTATAACAGTCTTAAAGTTTAACAAAATAGCATGGAATCTTTCTTAGGTAAAATTTCCATACCAGGATTAAATAGATGAAAACTTCATACAGGAACCAGTCAATTCGTTTGTCAGGAACCACCACCACATTCTGGACCCCAGTGTCCCCAAATGAGGTGGTGTGAAACATTGCAAATCCACCTCCTTCTTCCAGCTGGAAATGTGATGTGGGGAATGGAATTTATGGGATGTTTACATTCCTGGGGCTGGATCAAAATTCCAAAATTGGGATTATTGTTCTTTAAGTATTTGTTAAAAAAATTCAAATTTGAAATACCACACAGACAGCATATCCAATTACTGTTTCCTTAAAAAAATAAGTTTGTTATTATGCTGGGTCCGCTACAGTCTAATCATTCAGAATTTAAAGCTCAGGATAATAGGCACTCTATCTTCTTTGCTTCTCGGACGATTTACATCTGAGTCTTTGTGAGAAAACTCCCAGGACCCTCATATATGGTCACTAGGCAAGATGCTGCCTTCTTCTTAATCATTTGCCCCAAACTATCTGTAATATAAACACTAAGAATCTGAGCTGGTTGGCCACTGCATCAGTTTAAAATTATGCAGCATAAATCTGTTACCATAACTTTGAACTCTGTAAATGTTGCCATCAGATTTATAATTCTTACATATACCAGTGTTTTAACAAAGCTAAAAAAAGTTAATGATAAATACTCTATTACTCAAACATGATCTAACAACTATTAGTTGTTATTACTTATGCCCATCTGCTATGATTTTTTAACACTATTAGACGTTCAGTAACATAACAATATTTCTAGTTTATAGCTAGTCTCATTTATAGAGGTGACATTTAAATCAGGAATATTACTTCCTGCCCCCCCCTCTCAGAAAATATAATTTTCTGAACTGTTCTTGTTAGCATTTTTGTTAAGAAAATAGTTTTTAAACCTATTAGATTGAAGAATTATTGCTCAACAGTTGCGATGCACAAAGAAAGCCAAAGATCTGACTGAGCAAAGTTATGGTAACAGATTTATGCTGAATAATTTTAAACTGGAGCAGTGGCCAACCAGCTCAGGGTTGGGAGGATAGCCTAATGGTTAAGGTGTTTGCCTTACAAACACAAGGTGCTGGGTTTGAGTCTCACAAGGGATAATTGGCTAGGCTTAGAATGACTCACAAGGGCAGTTAGCTTAGTACTAATCTATGAACCTATAAATTAAGTTTATTTTCATGGATAAGTCAGTGTATGAGGGAGAAATGCCAGTAAAAAAAAGTTACTGTTCTGCACGTCTTACTGGCTGGTTTGATTAAGCACAAAATTATCATTTTGTGAAATCACTCCCCATCAACTATATACATTTATTGACCATCCCACTGTATTCTATAATACCAGAATACAAAAGAGCCCAACCCCCCCCCCCTTCAATCTATCTTGCTCTTTTTTAAAAAGTGGCTCTCCACTTAGACAGCTAAAACTTAAGATGCCCACTTTCATATCTAACTGCTTAGTGCACACTGAAGTGATTAGGAAAAAACATTTATTTTTCATCTTACCTTTAAACATATATTGCAAGACCACTGGTTATTGGAGAGCCGAGCCCACATTCTGCCTCTCAGTAGTCATTTTGGGATTAGTGTTTCTGTTTTTTCCTGGTGAGAGAAGGAGTGCAGGGACATTATTTCCTGGAGACTGCTGATCACCAGAAAGCCTGATAACTGCTTTATAGGTGACAGTTTGGTATCTGTGCTTATATTCTGGTCCTGGTGAGAGTAGGAGCAGAGTGCATTGATTCCTGACTGTTTCTCATTGGAGAGTGAGTGTCTGTGCTTAACATTCCTGATTGGTCTGGTTGCTATTCAAGGCATCCAGCAGGAAAAGGCTACAAGCCTACTGACTGTTGTCTCATCTTGTACAAGACTGTGGATAACCAAATAGGCTGTGGCCTGATTCTCATCTTAGGATTGGTGGTAACATTTGCTTCTAGTGAGAGAAGAAGCAAAGGAGCATTGTATCCCAACAGAGTGAAGCCATGGTAAGACGAGCATTAGTAGTAGCCAGGCAGTAGCCATTCATGCGACTCCCCTGTTTTCATCATTCTTGACAAGCTAATTCATTGTTTTCAGTAAGTACTGTTTGATTTGTTTCTAACTTCAGAATATCTCCCTAAATACTTCAACCTTATATTTTCAGGGTCTATGTATTAGTTTCCCCTCAAGTTTTTCTCAGTGCTCTGTACAGACACAGACACCTTGAGTGACATCTTTCCTGCAAAACCACAACTGAAATTTCTCCAATACCTAGTTGCACACAGGACAACTAGTTTGCAGTAACAAGCACTGTCCCCATAGTTGGCAAACTGGTTACTCCTGACAGTGATTGATATTCTCACTTCAACTGTCTAATCAATAAAAAAGGGTCTGTTGCCATGGATATGAACTTTCCTACTGTCTCCATTACCAGCTTGGTGGATATGGGCATCCTGAGGCAATGTAGAAATTGCCTCATGTTTGCTGACAACCAGTTAATTCTCAAGCAAACTGATATGATATGTGAGAGATGTATTTACACAATATCACTGGAGGCAAAGTTCTCACATAAAAATACTCCTAATGTCAATAAAGTTGTCAGTAGTACACATGCTGCACCCATCACGCACAATTCAAAGATGACATATCGACCCACATATGCTGAGGCAAGTAAATGTAACCTTCCTAAACCACAAAGACCTCCTATACGAATTGCACATAACAAATACATTCAGCAGCCCAAAATGTGCTCTTTCAAAACAACACCCACATTAACACATAGAGCTACATCTCATGGAGCCTCTACCTCTAAGCCCATAAGGCAAGCCACCACACAATCCAATATTCTAGTCATTGGAGACTCCATCGTGAGACATACCAATGTCCCTTTCACCAGGCTGAATAAGGAGAAAGTCACGGTCAGTTGCTTATCAGGGGCTAGGATCTGCCACATTATGCATGCACTCAGGTCATTGGACCACAATTACCAATATGACTCAGTCATAATCCATGTGGGAGTAAATGACCTGAGACGTACCTCCCTAGACTATATGAAGAGAGTCATCATGGAGCTCACGGAATATGTGTCTCAGGCTGGTGTGAGCCTAGCATTGAGCAGCATTTTACCTTCTCCAAGGATGATACCAAAATATGAACAAAAGATGATTGACTTTAATAATTGGCTTAGTTTCTGGTGTCATTCTAAGGGGGTGCAATATTTGTCAGCATGGAAGAAAATGGTCAACAGACCATGCTGCTTTGCCAGGGATGGCCTGCACCTCTCCCCTCTAGGCTTTCGAATATTAGCTAAAACATTGCCTTCCCCCATAGTGCCATTTTTAGGCAATACCAAACTGAAAGTACTTCTGATATAGCAAATCAAAACCAAGAAAATCTAAAGGTATTACTGCTCAGTGATAGGAATCTAACAAAAAACTCCACTCCCTAGAAGCTCTCTTTACCCTAGAGAATGCTGACATATGTGTGGTCACTAAGACATGGCTTAAATCCACAGAGAGCACACCAACAATGCAAGGTTATAATGCTTTCCACACATTTAGGCCAGCTACTTCACAGGCAGGGACTAAAGGTGGAGGTGTCTCTATTTACATCAAAAATAAATATACTTCAAGGCTGGTCAAACAGGACAATGCACTTGAGCTGCTCCATGTGCAAATCATCCTAGGCAAAATCCAATAACACTTCCTTCCAAGCTATAGGTCCCCCTCTGTGACCCAGGAAACCCATATAATGTATTTAAACTTATTAGAAACACTAACCATCCAACCCAATACCATATTCATGGGTGACTTTAATTACCCCACTATTAAGTGGTAATCGAATACAACACCAAACATACATGCATAGAGATTGCTGGATTTTGTAAACACTAACTCCCTGGACCAGACAGTCAATACACTAACCAGGGGTGCAAACATACTGGATCTGGTCCTCACTAATATGGGAGAGTACTGCACACCCCCTACTGTAATGCCTTCCCTGGTAAGGTCAGACCACAAAACAGTCTCCTTTGAAGTAAAAATAAAAGCTGTCCCCCAGCCAAACCTGAAATATTCAGGATCTATTCTAAGGCTAACCTCCTGCTATTAAATGAGAACCTGGCAAAATTTCAAGCCCCCATAAACCCTGAGAACACTCCTGCTTATGCAGAACTGTTCACAGAAACCCTGTACAAACATGTTAATAGCTGCATAGAGGCAACTGTACCCTCCTGGAAGTACTGAACTAACTCAAAAAACAAGCCACCCTGGTAGAATCATAAAATCAATAGGCTGTATAACAGAAGGAAGAAAATCATGACAAAAATTAGGAGGTGCAGCACCCAGCAGGATAAAAACACTCTCATCAAACTAAACAAACAAGTCAGAGGACAAATAAAGTCTATCAAAGCCAAATTTGAGGTAAGTTTGGCCTCCCAGGCCAAGGACAACCACAAAGCATTCTTTAGCTATGTCCACAACCTCAAAGGCAATACACAATTGTGTGCAGAGCTCATTGTAAATAGAGCCATCTATACTGAGCCAGAAGATAGAGCAAACCTCCTGGCTGATAAATTCAGCTCCAACTTTACCCCTCTCTCCCCCTCAACCTTCCATCAGGAAATACTATCAGATATAACTCCCCCTACTACTACTAAGTAAAAAGTCCTGAATGCTCTCTCTAAGACCAAGAACACTGCATCAATGGGCCCAGACAAGATCCCAGGATGCCTTCTAAATAGCATGAAACATGGTCTATCAGGGCCTCTGGAATTACTGTTTAACTATAGCCTCCAGACAGGCTTCATCCCTCATGAATGGAGAATGGCAACATTCATCCCTCTGCACACAGGTGGGCCATCTACAGACCCTGGAAACTACAGACCCATAAGTCTCACCAGTCTTATATGTAAAGCCATGGAATAAATTATCATGGAGATGACAGATAGAGATATAGTAAACCTCCAGACACTGACTGGACCAACTCAATTTGGTTTCATCAAGGGCAGATCATGTCTTCTCAACCCGATGGACTTTTTTAAGAAGGTCACTAAAGCAATTGATAAGGGCAAAATCATTCACACTGCCTACCTTGACCTGGCCAAGGCATTTGACACAATACCCCACTAGGGCATTGTTGACAAATTCAAGAAATTAGGTACAAACTCGTATGTCACCCGACAGATAGCCAACTGGCTCACAGACAGGACCCAGGAAGTTAGAATTGGGGAGTCCACCTCTACAAAGAAGCCAATCACAAGTGGAGTCCTTCAGGGATCAGTCCTTGGACCGCTTCTTTTTGGCATTTACTTCTCAGAAGTAAAGGCCAATGTCAGTGGTCTCAGGCTGATTAAATTTGCAGATGATTGCAAATTAGGAGCTGTCATTGAATCTCACACTCACACAAATCTTCTCCAAGAGGGGCTGAAACAGACAAATAATTGGTGTCAGAGCGATGGACTAAAACTAATGCCAAGGAATGCATAATAGTATCCTTTGGGAAGTCATTGATCCCTCGTAACTATCATATTGACAATACACCCCTTAGAGTTGACCCAGTAGTCAGGGACTTAAGGACACACATAGATAGTTATCTAGCCTTTCACCACCATGTGTCTACAGTCATGAGGAAATCATTCTATGTTGCACAACTTATAAACAAAGGTATGGCATATAAGTCCAAGGAATTTATTGTTCCACTGTATTCAGCATTCATCAGACCTATCATTGAGTACAATGCCCCCTTTTTGGGTATGTACCTAACCCAGCATATCCAACAATTGGAATGTCCACAGAGGTTCCTCACTGAAAGAATACAGGGTGTAAGTAAAATGTCCTATGCAGACAGCCTCAAGGCCGTATCCTTGAATTCTGTCTCATACAGGCTTTTGGGGGAAGATCTATGCCTGGCATAGAGGGTATTGGCAGACCCCACTCTGATGGACCTCTTGCATATCCACAAAACAAGCAGCACCAGAATTACCCATTCTAAAGACTTAACCTTACCCGTGATATAAATAGGACCTGCTGGAGAGATAGGTATGAATCCCAGAGACCACCCCGTCTATGGAACAGGCTTCCCATCCATGTGAAGCAGAGTTCCTCCCTAACCCAATTCAAGTGCAAATTGGACAATTGGATGGGAAACCAGAAATTCATCCCTGGTTTGGTACCTATGTCTCTAATGGACACAGGTAACCTGTAAATGCTTAATCTCCCAGGCCCATGCTTGCACTTATCAACGGTATCAGAACTTGTCAAAGATTTGGGGTGCATGGCTAGGCTTAAAAAGGCCCTTGTGGTCATTACCCTAGTAAACACCTATGAACCTATGAACAATTAGTTTTGTTTTAAATTACCAGGTGTATGGAGTTATTTTTAGATTCCACTCATTTTTAAGATTGCTATACGAAGCACTGTTTGATACTAGTTATTTCCATGACTGTGACAAACTTATTTCTATTGTGAACACAGGTGTTGCATCATAGTGACATCTGTAGTTTTGATCAGCTTTTGTCAGTGACTGAATCTAACAAATTATATTAACACATGTCCCCCTTATGTGTAGCTCATTGTCATAACTCTGTGGCTCCAAAAGCATTTCCATATGCAGCTTCAGGTCACTGTCACAGTTCATTCAGCTGTACCGCTAGGTTTATTATAAAGTGATACTAAAATGTGTTTCTTTCCTTCCTAAGTAGATGTTTTAGACCCATTGCTGCTTGGAGCAGTACCACCTTTTTTGTTGTATAGCATGGTGTTTAAATTCTCCTTCTGAAACCATAGTTCTAGTGCTAATTTTTTATATATAAATTTTATTAATTTTTATAATAGCTACATTTTAAAATAAAAAAGATGGGATTTTTGTGTAATTGGGGCACACAACTCTGGACCTTTTCCCTCAGAAAATTGAAACCAAGTTCACAAAACTAAGGGCATTTTCTGAAAAATAAAATGCCTGTAATTATTAATACAGCTCAGCAATGTTCTCCTCACTGCGTACCACTCAACCGTCCAGATTTTTGCCTCATATTTTTGATCAGTTGGACTGAACTTGTGGTTTTCTGGCAAATCATTGAGGATTTAAGACACTAAATAATGACAGATATTTGAATATCAGACTTCATATCCTTCAAAAAATGCATGCTAACACAAAACATTTTATTCTAGCAACTTTGTAAACTTAAAAGTGCAATACTTAAAACATGTCTCTATTTTTGGGCTTTTGTCCAGATTTCTTGTCCAAAGAGGCTGAGAGGTATACTTCACTGTTTTACCACAGAATCACTACCCCCCCTCCATTTTTGCCTTTGTCCATATTTCTTATCCTAAGAGTCTTCACTGTTTTGCCACAGAATCACAAATCTTATGTGGAGTAGAGGAAAAGTTGAGACATGTATCGGAGACACTTGAAAAGTATGGACTGAACAGTATTTAGGTTGTGTCTGAAGTGCACAAATTGTTCCAAGACAACCAGTCTCACAATAGTTTTGTTATTTTTAGCAGCCAAACTTGAAATATATTATGATAGACAGTGCATTTGTTCAGTCAAACATTGATGCACTGAGAGCCATTGTGGTTACTGGGGTTAGGCAGATCTCTGCCATTGCATTCATTCTTTATGAACTATTAAAATGACATAAACGTTACGGCTCCAAGAACACGTTATTTATAATTTTTTAATACTTTACTCTGTAGTCAAAAAACAAGATTAAAAACTTATATAAAATAAAATTGTGGTAAGCGCTTTCATTCATAAGACATTAAATGAACTTCTCCAGACAATTAAAACCGGGCATTAATTCAACTTAAATAACCCAATGTTCACATCACGTGTTTCCACATCATACTTCTTTTCCCCTCTCACTCAAAATTAAACAACTTAGTCTCCAAAAATTACTGATATCATAATATAAACTCAACTAAAATACATTTCTATAACATTCTACTATATAAACAATAAGTAAATATAAAATAAAAAGAAAAAATATGAAAAAATAATTGATTCACGATATTTTTTTCTAAAACTTATATACTGTTATCAGTGTCAATGAACACTGGTTAACACTATATATCTTTACTCACAATAAAAAGAAACTAGGCAAATCAATTAGTACTCTCCATAAATTAAATATGTTTTTAAGTAAAGTAGATATTAAAAATAAAAAGGAATATTCACATATATACCAAATCAATCTGTTATTCCTTGGACAGTTTTTGGGTAATACATTTGATGTCCATCTGGCTAGAGCCTTAATTTTAAGAATGCTGTTAATGGAACGATATTCATTTAAGCCAGGTCAGTTATAGGCATTAAGTACAATTTGCCAAATGAAAAATCTCTTTTTTCTAAATGAAGCATCCACAGTCTTCCCCTTCTGTCATGATTTACTGCTTCAATCACCATATATTTAAAAGAATGCCCTTGATTACCCAATACATGTTTAGCCAAAGCATTATGAGAGTTGCTTTTCATAATACTATATTCACATTCATATATCAATTCCTTCATTCTATGCTTGGTCTTACCCATGTAAAAACAAGGGCAATCCTGATATGACGTGAGGTACACAGCACCCTTCATTTTACAATCATATACACCCCTCAATTTATATTAAAATCCCCTTATAACAAAACAATATACCACTTTAATAAATCTACAGTAGGAGTGGAACCTGCATCACTTCATATGGGATACTCTTACTCTTTGTTCTGCCCTGGACCACTCTAAAATATTCTTTAGGTCTGAACCTCTCCTGAAAGCAATATTTGGTCCATTCCTAATCTTGTCCCTAACCATCCCATTTTCATCTAATATTACTCATTTTTTACAAAGTATCCATCTAAGCCATTTGTGATGGTTATTATAAATAGTAATAAAATTAATAGAATAGCTAATATAATTTATTATCCTCCCACCCCCAGATGTCTCTTGTTGGTTTTGTACTACAATGTTATCTGTTTCAGCATTACTTAATATGGGTTTATAAATCCCCTTAGATCTTTTAAACCGTACCTGATTTGTTAATTCATGTAATAATGAGGTGGGATAACCCCTTTTACTAAACATGTTCATTAAATTCCTACATTCATCTAGAAATTGACATTCCAAAAAAACCATCCTTGCAGCCCTGACTAGTTGACCTTTTACTAAGGACCACTTCTGATGATAGGGATGTGAACAAGAAAAATGCAAGAAAGTGTTCAAACATGCATTTTCCTAAATATCCTAGATATATATCTCTGATTTTTTCTGTTCTTTTCAAATAATACATTGAGGTAAGTTATTTTTTCCATATTAATTTCATGGGTAAAGGTAAGAAAGTCCATTGTTCCATTGATATAACAAATGAAGGACTCTATATTCTCAGCCCCATTGGTCCAAACAATAAAAATATCATCTAGATAACAAACATATAATCTAAATTTGTCCTTTATTAAATCATTATTCAGGATATACTTATGCTCCCATTGAGCCATTACCATGTTTGCAAAAATGGCTCCACAAGGGGAACCCATTTCTACCCCAGTTTTTTGTAGATAATAATTACTTTCAAAAATAAATAGTTGTTAATAAGAACTATCTCAGATAGTTTAAGGTAATATCCTCTTGCTTCAGTCCTTTTTCTAGTAGGAATTCAGTTATCCACTGGATCCCTAATTCCTGGGGAATATAAGTATAAAGGGCCCTTACTTCAATGGTTAAAATACAACATTATCATTATATTGGAGTTAGTTGACCATTTCTAGAAACTCCATGAATCTTTACAGATTTGGCCCTCATTAACCAACAAGACTTTTAGCTTTTTGTTGAATAATAATTGAATAATTTAGCACAGGAATATTTGATGGAGTTCCTCCCATCTACAATAGGTTGCATGGGGGGGGGATCTCTAAGTCCTTATGGATCTTAGGAACCCCAAAAATAATTGGCGTAATTGGGACTGGCATATGAAAATAGTTATAAACCTCTAAATCAATTCTCCTATCTATAAATAAATCTCGTATAGTAGAGTAAATTCTCCTATATTCACCATTAATTTGATTTTTTGTTATTAATTCATTCATTTTGTTATTATATTCATAAATGTCTATAACAACCAACCCACCCTGCTTATCCAGCTTCAAGATTCTAATAATTTGCTGCTGGAAATAGTTTAGTAAATCATTTTCTTCTTCAGTAAAATTACTTAAAAAACAAAGTTCTCATTATTACTCAAACGATCCCTAATGTCAAGTTAACATATCTTCTCATAAAGCAGCAGCGCCAGATGGAGGGGTTGATTGAAGATGCTTGCAATAGTAAAATCCCATTCTATAATGTAGCTTAATCAAACAACAACGTAAAATTCAATTTTCTTAAATAAATGTTTAAATCCAATAAAGTATTAGTTAAATCCACCATCTTAGAAGGGACAAAAGTCAAACCTTTGCTCAAAACATCTGCCACTTGTATTCATCCTTTATGTGCTGCCTTTGGAAACAATCTGAAAAATATTACTGTAGGCAGTGCAGCTGAGGGGATTTATGTCAGTGTGTGTGTGTGTGTGTGTGTGTGTGTGTGTGTGTGTGTGTGTGTGTGTGTGTGTGTGTGTGTGTGTGTGTGTGTGTGTGTGTATGCCCGTGTCTGTGTGTGTATTTGAGTTTCAAATAATGTGAAGTATAGGGTATTGGGTCATATTTTTTGGATTTTGCCAAGCACTTCCTCTGTATCCAGTGTCATTGTGTTAACTTGGACAGAGGAGGCAATGCTGAAATAAATTACTATAAGATGAACTTCTTTCATTTGGTCAGTCAGACATATGCTGTCCTTAATGTAGATGTAGTAATTGAGGGCAGGATTACAATGTCATTGTTATGGCTGCAACCACGATAGGTACTTACTATGTGCAGTGATGCACGGTCATATATTTACTTAAAAATATGACTAAGATTAAAGTTGATCCTTCTACAATGTAGCTCCACCACTTAGAGACAGCTTCACCTACTCAATTACTCCCTGCACTACTTTGAAGTCATCAGCCACCCATGTCCAGATGTTTCTGATTTTGTATAACTTTTGATATAACAAATGAATTCTTTGTAAGTCTTTGTGTTGGTTTCAATTACTTTATGTGCTTACGGTATTCAGTGACATTTTGACCTGGGTCTCCATTTTATTTATAAAATGTGCCACTTCATGTTAATGGGATTTGTTTTATTCCAGTAAATATGTCCATAAGTGATATGTTTCTGTTTCTGCACTGATTATTTATTTATAACAACATTATTTATATGTCATATGTTATCTGCTCTGGGTATATCATCTTTTGTAGGGCTATTTGTTAATTTAATATGGTGCATTTGCAAGCTATAACACTAAAGACAGAAAATATGACATGGGTAACCAAACGACTTTTCCTAGCATATCTTGAAATTGCTGGTACCTTCTTAGGAAAGTCACTATGTCCTGAACTAAATAGCAGTTATTTACTTCTACTACCACAGCCACACAACAGATGAAAAAGAATACATTTTGCTTTGTTTTCACAACTGCGGTGTTGGAGCAACCCCCCCGCCCAGTGCTCTACTTTCTATACCCCTCAGTGACCTACTTTTCTGAAGCCTCAAATGTCCTTCTTTTTGAACTGTGCCAACCTTCTGCAGTTCCAATACCAGCTATCCTAATATGTACAACTTTAGCCTTCTTTTTGCAGATATGACCTAGTGTCAGAAGTAAAGGCACTAAGCTAATACTAGTTGTTGAATTTTTTTCTTATATGATTTTTTTTCTCTCCGACTGACCATTAAACCTCATCCTGTCCATCCTGAGTCCATTCAGTCTCCTGTACAGAGGTGAGAGCCAGATGGAGAGTCATCATTCTGGTAACCATGGAGATTTTTTTTAGCCCTAGCTGACATATTGGTAACGAAGGCATATCTGATGTGGCCCTAACCTTAGCATGAGTATTTAACAAGGTCAACTGCATCACTACAGGCCTCGGACACCATCTCCATGCATGTGCATTCTTCTCTCCACATGCCATGAGAGCTATTATATTAGAAGTAATAATCCCACATTCTTAATCTTGGCAATTTCAGTGGTTTGCAAACCTCAGCTTGCATGGTGATGATTGGCTCCCTCTTCCAAGCATGGGTAAGCCAGCAACAAATAATCACTCATGTCCTCTACCACCTTGCTCTACCAGCACCTGAGCCACTACTGAAACTCAAGCTGACTGAAATGTAATTAGGACTTTATCCCTTTATGACACAGAGCCAGGCACTGCATGGATCATTTTTCATTTTACTATGACTTTGGGTCTGTACATTAATCTGCTTCATTTTCATGCTTTTTCAGGTGCAGGTAGAACACCTGCTTCTACGAGGTATTTCAAGAATTCAACAAGCAAGCCATTTATTGCACTAACTTTGTGATATGTCTTTGTTTTTCCATATCTCAGTAACATTTCACTATGCAAATTTGTTTTACCCCACAGTTCAGTTTCATTTCTTACTCTCAACATTTTCACAGATTTCTGTGCTCCAGTGAGTAACCAATGTACTTTTATTTATTGAGACTTTGGGTCAAGATGATGACAGTTGTATGACCAACATTTCTGAAACTGCAGTAAAAACTATCTGAAAACAGAAAGCCCTGTATTCTGTGATTTGAGCTGTATCGCACTGCAGGCAACCTTGGGGATACTCATAGAAAACAGGAAGCCCTGTATTAGGTGTTTTGAGCTGTATCGCACTGCAGGTAACCTTAGTGATACTCATAGAAAACATGAAGCCCTGTATTAGGTGTTTTGAGCTTTATCGCACTGCAGGTGACCTTAGGGATACTCATACTCCAAAAGGATTCCAATGTGTCACATTTCATGTTGCAGGTGAGGACACCCATAGCCGGCCTTAGGCATAGGCCAACTAGGTGGCAGGCATAGGCCAACTAGGCGGCCATCTAGGGTGCCGCTCTGGCTTGGGTGCATTTCCAGTAATCTGAATGGTGTAGGTATGCCAGGATGGGGGGGCACCAGGTGGTGTGGGGGGCACTGTGGAGCCCTTTTGCCTAGGGTACAAGTTGACCAAAGGCCAGTCCTGAGGACACCAATGAGGCATTTAATCCATGCTCTTTTAAGGAAGAATAGAAAGACAAGGTACAGTCTTAAAAGGCAAATTTCAAACTTATTGTGAAGCAAAGAAGAACTCACCATATGTTAACCATTTAATTTTTATTACAAATCAAGGTATTCAGGAAGCAAAATATACTGAGTTTTGGCCAGTTAAGACCTGCATGATATCAACTGGAGTGCATAAGTGTAGCTAAGTGACTTTTATCTGCACTTTTTAAAGTAATTTGTTTGTGTTGCATTGAGCAATATCTAGCTAGAAGTTGACTGTTTTTTCAGTAGGTCCCCACCCATCCTCCCTGTTTTTGTCTTGGTGTTAATCTTGGTGGCTTTGAAACTGCCCGCCCCTCTTGTAAATTTGCACTTGGATACTCCTCCTGGGCCCATCTCATTTGCTCACTCAAAAAAAAAAAAATGTATCTGCTTTTACTGTATTTGTGTTTCTTCCTACTTTATTTTGCTTTTGCGTCATCTTAAAAGTACTCAATTGTATTTATTACTGCTTGGTGTAACTCACTCTAAGCCTTTTAGTTTAAGCACTTGGGCTTCAGACCAGTTGTTTTACATTAAGAAGGTTTGTGCTCTGCACTGTAGTGGCAGGACAGGTAGCTTACATCCTTCTAAGTTGGGAACTGCTGATTGAGGGCTCAGTGTTTGTTATTCTAAAAGTGTATTAATTCTGGTTTAAGCACTTGGGCTTCAGGCCAGTTATTTTACATTAAGCGGGTTCGTGGTCTGCACTCTTGTGGGAGGAGAGGCTGGACTCTGCCCTTCAGAGCTGGGAATTTCTGGTTAAAGGTTTATAGTGCCTGCATATTTGTACTGCTTCTTACTAAATTGGTACACCTTGTTTGCTGTAGCATAGACTAGATCCAGGCCTGCTGAATCTAGTTTTGTTTGTATAACTTGAGCACTAATCCAGGCATTCTTTAAAGTATTCAATTGTATTTATTACTGCTTGGTAGTAACTTGATTAAAGTGTAGCTATCATTCTAAGTCTTTTGGATTAAGCACTTGGGCTCAGACCAGTTGTTTTACATTAGGAAGGTTTGTGGCCTGCACTGTGGTGGCAGGACAGGTAGCTTACATCCTTCTAAGTTGGGAACTGCTGATTGAGGGCTCAGTGTCTGTTATTCTAAAAGTGCATTAGTTCTGGTTTAAGCACTTGGGCTTCAGGCCAGGTATTTTACATTAAGAAGGTTCGTGGTCTGCACTTTTGTGGGAGGAGAGGCTGGACTCTGCCCTTCTGAGCTGGGAATTTCAGGTTAAAGGCTTATAGTGCCTGCATATTTGAACTGTTTCTTACTGGAATTGGTACACCTTGTTTGCTGTAGCATAGACTAGATCCAGGCCTGCTGAATCTAGCTTTGTTTGTAAGCTTGTTTGCTTGTTATTTCCCTGAAACGCTAATTCCACCTAAAATGCGGCTTTTCAGCGCTTCTGTGGATCCCTAGTGACATCTGCATTGCTTACTGTACTTATTTCCATGTTTCACTTGAAAGAAAGTTACTGTTTGTCATTTTTGCATTTAAGTTACCTGTAACACATTGCATTTAAGTTACCTGGCACTTGCTCACTAAAGCAATTATATAAGTCAGCACTAAAAAATTAAAAGCACTACACCCTAACAAACTCCCCTTGAGTACCTTGTTTCCCATAGGCCCTTTTTTTCAATTATAAAGGAATTCCCAGTACTATTCTAGCATGTCCAAAGGTCAGTTGTCAATCTCCTCTCCGGTCCAGCTGGTGAATCTGGGAATCTTGAGGCAATGTTACAACTGTCTCATGTACACAGACAACCCTCTCCTCCTCCCAACAAATTCCAACACATGTGAGAGATGCAACCATATAGCCAAACTGGAGGCTAAGCTCTCTCAGCTCAGTACTGGCAAAACCTGTTAGGAGGAGAAGGAAACCACACTCACTACAATTCCAGTCTCACATAGACCTACCACGACAGCAAACCAAACACATAAACACACAAAAACATACTCGGAGGCTCTAAATAAAAATCTGCCTAAGCAGCAGAGACCTCCAAAGTAGACACCCAAGCAACTGCTACCCCAAAACAAAACACGTGCAACACATAGCTCAGAAAGCCAGTGTGCCGAACAGTCACAGCCCTTAAGGCTAAACAACACAACTGATACACTTGTAATAGGTGACTCTATCGTCAGGCACACTGACGTTCCGCTCACCAGGCTGAACAAGGAGAAGGTCACGGTGAGCTGCCTGTCGGGCGCTAGGATCCGCCCCATAACACAAGCACTCAGGTCACTCCAAGGCAAGTACAAATATGACTGAGTCATTGTCCATGCTGGTGTGAATGACCTGAGACGTACCTCCCTGGACTACATGAAAAGAGACATAGAGGAGCTCTCTGAGCATGTGGCCCAGGCCGGTATGACCCTGACCTTGAGTAGCATCTTACCCTCACCAAGAATGATGCCACAATATGAAGACAAGATGATCAATTTCAACAATTGGCTTAAGTATTGGTATCATTCAAAGGGGATCCAATGCCTGTCAGCCTGGGATGACATGCTCGACAGGCCACAATGCTTCGCTAGGGACGGCTTGCACCTGTCACCCCTGGGCTTTCGGATATTGGCAAAGGCTCTTGCTACCCCCATAGTGCCTTTTTTAGGCAAGGCTCAAAAGACAAACCCACCTCCATAGGTATCACAAGGGATAAGAAACTAAGAGTAATGCTACTCAATGCCACAAGTCTAAACCTCAAGATGCATGCACTTGAGACTCTCCTTAGCATGGAGAACATTGATATCTGTGCAGTTACAGAAACCTGGTTCAAGGCTCCTGAGAGCACCCCAGCACTACCAGGCTATACCTCATACCATGCTTTTCGGCCCCAAAACTTGGACCGAACCAGAAAAGGAGGGGGAGTATCAATATTTGTCAAAGATACCCACACCTCCAGGTTGGTGGCACAGCACGAAGCATCAGAGACTATCCATGTGCAACTAACAGTGGGTAAAACTGCCTTACAGTTTATAGCCTGCTACAGACCACCCTCCCAAACCCAGGAACCCCACTCGGCCTTCCTGAGAACACTGGAAAATATGAAGGTCTCTCCAAACACCATTATATTGGGCGACTTCAACTACCCAAACATAGACTGGGAGCATTACTCTAGCTCCAACACCCTAGCTCAAAGGTTCCTAGAATTTATAAACTCAAATGCTATGGAACAACTTGTTACCACTCCCACAAGAGGGGAAAACATACTGGACCTGATCATCACCAACATGGGGACTCTATGCTCCAGACCAGAAGTGTATCCCTCACTGGTAAGATCAGACCATAAACTAATCTCACTGGATATTCACATCCCGACCCCACACCCTGCCCAGAAAACCACAGTGAAAAACTTCTCTAAAGCAAATTTCACATTCCTCAAAACCGAGGTGGAATCCTTCAAAGCCCCCGGGCCTGTGGAAAATACAGCCCAGACCGCAGAATCCTTTATAAACGCATTCTATGAACACCTTCAGGAATGCATGGATCATGCAATACCAAATAAAACCAAGACCCAATCCTCCAAAGACAGACGTCCTGTCTGGTGGACCCCAGCCATAAACAAACTATACAATAGAAGGAGGAAGTTACTACATGATAGAGCAAAATCACAAAAAGGGAAGGCATCTCTGATCAGTGTTAGCAAAAAACTACGGGCACTCATAAAATTGTCTAAGGCCAGCTTCGAGAGAAAAATTGCACAGGACACTAAGGATAATCACAAGGCTTTCTTTAGTTATGTTAGGAACCTGGGTGGGAATTCCCAGATATGCTCAGAATTAGTTCAAAATGACAAGAAATACACCGAACCCACAGACATTGCCAACATCCTAGCTGACAGGTTCAGCGCAAACCCCCCCCTCCCCACCAAAAGGGCAAATATCTATCCAGCAGAGTGCTGCCCCCCTGACATCTCAGATGCTCAGTTAAGAGCCGCCCTCTCCAAAGCAAAAAACACAGCATCAGTGGGACCAGACTGTGCCCCGGGCTGTGTCCTACATGAACTCCAAGAAGAGCTAAACCCAAACATAAAACTACTGTTCAATCTCAGCCTTACCACAGGATATGTACCCAAAGAGTGGCGTACAGCAATGGTGGTCCCTCTCCACAAAGGTGGTGCCTCAACGGATCCTGGAAACTATCGCCCCATAAGCCTGACTAGCCTGGTCTGCAAAGCTATGGAAAGGATCATCATGAACCTCATAAAAAAAGATATTGGGGACCTACAGACACTGGATCCTACCCAGTTTGGCTTTGTTAAGGGCAGATCCTGCCTCTTAAACCTGGTCGATTTCTTTGAAACAGTCACCAAGGCCATTGACGAGGGGAAGGTGGTCCACACAGCCTACCTGGACCTCGCAAAAGCCTTCGATACAATTCCCCACTCGGGCATTATAGATAAGCTCACCAGCTTAAATATAAACCCCTATGTCACTAGATGGGTTGCAAACTGGCTCAAGGACAGAACCCACATGGTTAGAATTGCTGGAGCCATGTCAGACTCCAAACCAGTTACAAGTGGCGTCCCACAAGGCTCAGTCCTGGGACCTCTCCTGTTCGGTATATATTTCTTGGAGGTACAGGCCAACATGGAAGGACTGTGGCTGACCAAGTTCACAGATGACTGCAAACTGGGCACTATAATCGACTCTCCAGCCGACACAAGCATCTTCCAAAAGGGCCTCATAGAAACAGACAACTGGTGCCAGAGCCATGGCCTCAAGCTAAACGCCAAAAAGTGTATAGTCATCCCTTTGGCAAAAACAAAGTGCCCACAAATTACCACATAGGTGGTAATCCATTAAGTACAGAAGAAGTAATTAGGGACCTGGGGACCCAAGTTGATAGCAATCTCTCATTTGACAACCACGTGGCCAAAGTGGTTAGAAAAACATTTTATATAGCCCACCTAATCATGAAGGGATTCACATCTAGATCAGGGGAGGTCATCGTGCCTCTTTACTCATCCCCCATCAGGCCCATAATTGAGTACAATGCCCCTTGTGGGATGTACCTTACCAGACACCTGCAGCAACTGGAAAGACCCCAAAAGTACCTCACCAAGAGGATCAAAGGGCTCAAACAGATGCCATATGCGGCCTGGTTAAAGAAACTCCAGCTCTATTCGGTGGCATACCGCCTGCTCAGAGGCGATCTGTGCCTGACGTATAAAGCCATGTCCAACCCGGAATTAATGGACATGCTGCACCTCAGAAAATCCAAATCCCATCGAGCTACGCGCTCGAGAGACTTGAACCTCAGCACTGAAATAAATAGGACATGCTGGAGGGACAGAGTCATAACCCAGAGGCTCCCTTCACTCTGGAATAAAATCCCAGTCCAGGTTAGGCAGAATCCCTCATTGACTATCTTCAAGAGGAATCTTGATGAGTGGATGGGGGATCGTAGGTTTACCCCGGGTATCACTTCTGTGTCACTGTTAGACAGAGGCACAGTATACTAACCTCGGAAAAGGGCATAGCAAAATTAATTTAAAATGGGTGGTGAAAGCCAAGCACACTCTGGCTAGGCTTATAAATGCCCCATGGCAGATAGCCTAGTATTGAACCTATGAACCTATGAACCTATGAACTTAATGTCACTAATTTGAAATAGAGTCGAAGACTAAATTTAATGACCTGGCTGATTCACTTATAAGAGAATTGTGAAATCAAATATGATCAGGTAACGTTCAGACTTATGAAAGATGCTGGTTTACATTTTGAGGAAGCCAAAAATGTATGTTAAATGAGTGAACTGTTGAATCTTCAACTTAAAAACATTACAGAAGAGTTAAAATAATATAAAATAAGGACACATTATAACATTTATGTAAAAATGATATTCAAAACAGTGTAAGAAACTTCTTTGTGTGGAAGATTTTCACTTCATATATATCTAGTTAATCACTGTATAATAATAAGAGTATTTCATCTGAGTATTCAAAACTTGGTAAACAACCAAAATGGTAAAAAGACAGCTTCAAAACAACAGCTTCAATAACAGGCTTTTACCATATACTGAATCCACAATATATGAAATATAGAGCTTTGCTGTTGTAAAAGTCAAGGTGTTTCAATCTACATCAAAAACTAACATACCCAGGGTTGGTCAAACAGGATGACCCACTTGAGTGTCTCCATGTCCAAATTACCATAGGTACAGTCCCATATCATATCCTTGCAAACTGTAGATCACCCTTTATGACCCAAAATCCCATAGCTCGTACTTAGTCCTACTGGAGACACTTACCATTCAACTCAATGCCATATTCATGGGGGTCGTTTAACTACCCCTTTATAAACTGGGAATCCTACATGCCACAAAACTTGCAGGACCAGAGATTCTTGGACATTGTAAACACAAATACCGGGAACCAGTTAGCCCATTTATTCATAGGGGAGCAAACATACTGCATCTGGTACTCTCAAATATGTGCCCCAGATACTCCTCCTGTATCTGGGGCATCCCAAGCAATAGCAAAAAGATAATTAGAGGGACCATCATACAGGCAGTCATGGAGGTGGTCTGTTCCCTTGCCAGCTTTTACTGAAGCTAACAATGAGCGCATTTCTTTTAGACCTTAACATCACCACTGGTGGCTGATATGAGCACCCGCACCAATGTGGGTCCTGGTGTTAAACGGTTAGATGAAGTGGGCTGTGTTGCAGGTGATATTCTAGTCTAGGGTGGAACAAAGCATGAACATGAATATATATATATATATATATATATATATATATATATATATATATATATATATATAATTTCTTTCAAATATATGAGATATTTGCTTTTCATAGAATGTTTTTCATCCAGATGCTCATAAGGTTATTGCTACAGTAAATATATAGATACCTAAAGAAAAATCATCCCTGATATAACTCTTATGAACGGTATAATGCCTGTCAAAGGTTGTTCCATACTTGTTAGACATCACAGTGCCATTAAGAAAGCTGTTAGTCTATAACACAATAAGGTGTTGGTCATCAGATCAAGAAAAGTTTCAAGGTGCTGAAAAGTCTTGTAAACAGAGTGATAACTGAAATATTAACCATAACCCTAGAAGTTGATGTAAATCAGCAGGGGTTATGAGTAGTTCTGTAACAGAAGGACTGAACTGTTGGTTTTACACTGAGAGCATTGACAGATGCTGTAAAATATTACACACAATTTTTTGGCTCTGTTCAGCTGACCACTAACAGCTCCACTGCTCATTCATGATGTTTACAAGGCCAACCTTATCCTCATCCGGGGTCTACACAACACACATCAAGGGCTCGTAAGGAGATCAAGAATATCGATGCAGTTTTTCCTTGAAAGTACTCTCCACAGCCATACATACGCAGTCCTCAGCCTTACTGATGTCGGCAGCTGCTGGTATATATGCACAGTGATCAGTGAGGCTGATCCTTTCTCCACTGCCTTTGTTGCAAAGAAGAAGAGAAGGCATTGGTGCATATAGTTGACCACATAGTTTGGATAGTGATCCACTTGTTGGAATTATTATTGTCTATAAATGCAATATCTTATAGACAGCAGTGTTATAGCTGAATGCAGAGCACAAAGAATGCCTACTAATTTGACATACTCAGTTATTATGGTTCTGATGAAGTGTTATTGTGTATTTATTTACTAAATTACGGTGTAGCACTACAACAGATGTGGAAAAATACATTGCTTAAAGTCAATTGTGCTTCATAGCAATGCAAATTTGAGAACAAAAGGATGTGCTGGTACTTATTTTATACTATGCAGCATTATAAGGACAGGAGCTATAAAACTGAAATACTTTTGAAAACATACAACACGTTTCTGCTGTATTCAGAATAGCACTCTCACATTCTCATATACAAGTACACACACACAGTTTCCTACTGTAGATGCTGGTGAATAGCAGAAGCCGTTTGCTCTAGGTTTACAGTGAAATCTTTCATATCTCTGGAAGACTGTAGGGGAGGGACCATCAAAATTTGAAGAAATACAAACTGACAGCCACAAAGTTCAACTACTTTATTTTTGAGGATGTAAAACTACTGGAAATAGATTATAGCAGTTCTGAGAACAATTCAAATTAGACAACTCAGAAAAGTAAAAAGTTGTCATGCTCCAGAGGCTTTGTAACACAACTGTGACACGCTACTGCCATTCTGTTTGTAGGGAGGAAAAATACCTAATTTCCTTACGTTTAACATGAACTACAGGATAAAGCAGTAAACACAATCACATTAGTATATGGTAAAAGATTAAAATATAATAAAAACACAAGTTAGCACTAATAAACCATAAGCACTACTTACTCTTATACTCTCTACGATTACCTTGTCCCCTATTGGACCATTTTAATTCAGTTCCCTATATTACTCTAGCATGTCCAAAGGTCATTCAATGGTTTCCTCTCCAATCCAGCTGGTGAATCTGGGAATTTTGAGGCAATGTTACAACTGTCTCATGTACACGGACAACCCTCTCCTCCTCCAAACAGGTTCAAATATATGTGAGAGATGCAACCATATAGCCAAACTGGAGGCTGAGCTCTCTCATCTCAAAACTGGTGTAACCAGTTAGGAGGAGAAGGTAACCTCACACAACACAATTCCAGTATCACATAGTCCCACCACAACAGCGAACCAAACACATAAAAACACAAAAACATACTCGGAGGCTCTAAACAAAAATCTACCTAAGCAACAGAGACCTCCAAAGCAGACATCCAAGCAAACGCTACCCCAAAACAAAACACGTACAACACATAGCACACAAACTCAGTGTGCCAAGCAGTCACAGCCCTTAAGGCTGAATAACACACCTGATACTCTTGTAATAGGTGACTCTATTGTCAGACACACTGACGTCCCGCTCACCAGGCTGAATAAAGAGAAGGTCACAGTGAGCTGCCTGTCGGGCGCTAGGATCCGCCACATAACGCAAGCACTCAGGTCACTCCAAAGCAAATACAAATATGACTCAGTCATTGTACATGCTGGCGTGAATGACCTGAGACGTACCTCCCTCAACTACATGAAAAGAGACATAGAGGAGCTCTCTGATCATGTAGCCCAGGCCGGTATGACCCTGACCTTGAGCAGCATCTTACCCTCACCTAGAATGATGCCACAGTATAAAGACAAAATGATCGATTTTAACAATTGGCTAAAATTTTGGTGTCATTCAAAGGGGATCCAGTGTCTGTCAGCCTGGGGTGACATGCTCTACAAGTCACGTTGCTTCGCTAGGGATGGCTTGCACCTGTCACCCCTGGGCTTTTGGATATTGGCAAAGGCTCTTGCCACCCCCATAGTGCCTTTTTTAGGCAAGGCTCAAAAGTCAAACCCACCTCCATAGACAGCACAAGGAACAAGAAACTAAGGGTAATGCTGCTAAATGCCAGAAGTCTTAACCTCAAGATGCATGCACTCGAAGCTCTCCTCAGTATGGAGAACATCGATATCTGTGCAGTGACAGAAACCTGGTTCAAGGCTCCAGAGAGCACCCCAGCACTACCAGGTTATACCTCATATCATGCTTTACGGCCCCAAAACCCAGACCGAAAAACAAAAGGAAGGGGAGTTTCCATATTTATCAAGGATATCCACACCTCCAGGTTAGTGGCATTGCACGAAGTATCGGAGACCATCCATGTGCAACTGACAGTGGGCAAGACTGCTTTTCAGTTTATAGCATCCTACAGGCCACCCTCTCAAAGTCAGGAATCCCACTCGGCTTTCCTGAAAACATTGGAGAAAATGAAGATCTCTCCGAACACCATTATATTGGGCGACTTCAACTACCCAAACATTGACTGGGAGCACTACTCAAGCCCCAGCACCTTAGCCCAAATGTTCCTGGAAATTATAAACTCAAATGCTATGGAACAACTAGTCACCACTCCCACAAGAAGGGACAACATACTATACCTGATCATTACCAACATGGGGACTCTATGCTCCATACCAGAATTATATCCCTCATTGGTAAGATCAGACCATAAATTAATTTCACTGGATATCCACATCCCGACCCCACCCCCAACCCAGAAAACCACAGTGAAAAACTTCTCAAAAGCGAACTTCACACTTCTCAAAACTGAAGTGGAATCCTTCAAGGCCCCAGGGCCGGTGGAAACTATGGTCCAAACTGCAGAATCCTATATAAACGCATTCTATGGACATCTCCAGGAATGCATGGATCATGCTATCCCAAACAAAATCAAGACCCAATCATCCAAAGGCAGGCATCCAGTCTGGTGGACCCCAGCCATAAATAAACTGTGCAACAGAAGGAGGAAGCTACTACATGACAGAGCAAAATCCCTAAAAGGGAAGGCATCTCTGATCAGTACTAGCAAAAAATTACGATCCCTCATAAAATCCTCCAAGGCCAGCTTCGAGAGAAAAATAGCACAGGACACTAAAGACAATCATAAGGCTTTTTTCAGTTATGTTATAAACCTGGGATGCAACTCCCAGACTTGTTCTGAGTTAATTCTAAGCGACAAAAAATACACTGAACCCACAGACATCGCCAATATCCTGGCAGACAGGTTCAGTGCAAATTTCTCCACCCCCTCCGCCCCAAAAGAGCAAGTATCTATCCCGGCAGAGTGCAGCCTCCCAAACATCTCTGATGCTCAGGTGAAGGCCGCCCTCTCCAAAGCAAAAAACACTGCTTCCATGGGACCAGATGGCATCCCGGGTTGCGTCCTACATGAACTCCAAGAAGAACTAATCCCTCAAGTAAAACTGCTGTACAATCTCAGCCTCACTACAGGATATGTGCCCAAAGAATGGCATACAGCAACAGTGGTCCCACTCTACAAAGGTGGCGCTTCTGCGGACCCTGGAAACTATCGCCCCATAAGCCTGACTAGCCTAGTCTGCAAGGCTATGGAGAGGATCATCATGGAACTCATAAACAAAGACATTGGGGACCTACAGACACTAGATCCTACCCAATTTGGCTTCGTCAAGGCAGATCCTGCCTTTTGAACCTGGTCAACTTCTTCGAAACAGTCACCAAGGCCATAGATGAAGGGAAGGTAGACCACACAGCCTATCTGGACCTCGCAAAGGCATTTGACACAATACCCCACTTGGGCATCATAAATAAGCTATCCAGCCTAAATATAAACCCCTATAACACAAGATGGGTCGCAAACTGGCTCAAAGACAGAACCCACAGAGTCAGAGTTGCTGGAGCCATGTCAGACTCGAAACCTGTCACAAGTGGCGTCCCACAAGGTTCTGTCCTGGGACCTCTCTTGTTTGGTATTTACTTTTCTGAGGTACAGGCCAACATGGGAGGACTATGGCTCACCAAGTTCGCAGATGACTGCAAACTGGGTGCCATAACTGACTTTCCAGCTGACACAAACATCCTTCAAAAAGGTCTCGCAGAGACGGATAACTGGTGCCAGAGCCATGGTCTAAAGCTAAATGCCAAAAAGTGTGTAGTCATACCCTTTGGCAAAAACAATGTGCCCACAAATTACCACATAGGTGGTAACCCATTAAGTACAGAGAAAGTAATTAGGGATCTAGGGACCCAAGTTGATAGCAATCTCTCCTTTGACAACCACATTGCCAAAGTGGTTAGAAAGACCTTCTACATAGCCCACCTCATCATGAAAGGATTCACATCTAGATCAAGAGATGTAATCGTGCCCCTTTATTCATCCCTCATCAGACCCATCATAGAATACACCTGCAGCAATTAGAAAGACCCCAAAAGTACCTCACCAGGAGGATCAAGGGACTCAAACAGATGCCATATGCTGCTCGGTTAAAAAAACTCCAGCTCTACTCAGTTGCATACCGCCTACTTCGAGGCGATCTATGCCTGACATATAAAGCTATGTCCAACCCAGAATTAATGGACATGCTCCACCTCAGTAAATCTAAATCCCTTAGAGCCACGTGCTCGAGGGACCTGAACCTCAGCACAGAAATAAATAGAACATGCTGGAGGGACAGATTCATAACCCAGAGGCTCCCTTCACTCTGGAATAGAATTCCAATTCATGTTAGGCAGAGCACCTCACTGACTCTCTTCAAGAAGAATCTTGATGAGTGGATGGGGGATCATAGGTTTGTCCCGGGGATTACTTCCGTGTCACTATTAGACAGAGGCACAGTAAACTAAACATTAAAAAGGGCACAGTATACTCAAATCAAGGGGTGGCATAAGCCAAACACAATCGGGCTAGGCTTATAAATGCCCCAGGGCAGATAGCCTAGTATGAACCTATGAACCTATGAACCTATGAGTGATTGCATTAAAATTGATCAGGATGCAAAGAAACAATGAAAAGCTTAAGTTTCAAGTTGTGTTTTTTTTTTGAAGTTCAGCATCAATCTGTTTCGAACATAAGAATCACTGTTGCCTTCTGTATGAATTACAAGTCAAGTATCCGAAGCAGTACAATTGAGAAATATCACTACCCACTCAGTGGTTATGGCTCTAAAGTCCAATTTTAAGGCATTGTGTGGCAGAGCAAGGTGTGAATGACAAAGGACCACAGTTTTCAACTCAAGAATTTCATGACTTTGCAAAACTGTGGAAAGATTTCACTTATTACTTTGAATGTGTGATACCTTCATTCCCGTAAACGAATGAAATGAATGATTTGAAGAGTCAAAAGCGTTCTGGAAAAATGCAAATAATTGTATCATCAGGCTGCTGTCAGTTGTTTCTTGAATGTAGGAAAACACCTGTATAAGCTATAGGACTAGCACCGACACAATTATTTCTGTGCAGACGATTAACAAAACAGAACCTTTTCCACTACTGGTACTGAAGAGTAACCACCCAGTAGCTGAACTACTGCAGAGGAGACTGCTAAATCGGAAGATGTTTTATGACACACAAGAAATGTATCACTTTTAAAGAAAAGGGAGGAAATACCATATTCTTCATCATTCTAGTTGTTGTGTATTTTGGCTTTTCCCGGTTAGGGGTCGCCACAGCGGAACTCCGGTCCGCTAATGATTGGCAGCAGATTTTTACATGCCGAGTTGCAGCCCTGACGCACAACCTTCAAGGAAGGTACACCCATTCACGCATGTCTCCACACAGAAGATGCTCTAGCTGAGAATGGAACAGGACAACGTCTTACTGTGAGGCGACAATGCTACCACAGCACCACCACCGCAGCTACTTGTAATTCCCCATTCTACTCAGCCTAAATCATAAGAGGGTGACATGCACATGTGTATGTGAAATCAATGTCAGCTCCATAAGCCATGACATCAAGACTTCATTGAGACAATACATTATTATTGAAGTTTCCTGAAGTCCTGAAGGGAAGCAAGCCATGATTTTTTGAACTGTACATCAACTTGCAGAATGTAATACACTACCTAAAGTGTATAGAACCTGGTTATAAGAGAGTGGCGGAGAGTAGTTTAAAGAGATGGATAAGGTAAGAAAGAAATTCAAATGTAAAGTGGGGAATAAGTTAGGAAGGTAACTGAGGAGGAGTAGTAGAAAGGTTTGTTGTGTAGAAGGGTGGGGGATATGAGCTGACAAAGGAAAATATAGTTATGCACTTCACTGACAGTGAATTAACAATCAAAGTAAAGCTACAGTAAATGAGGTTTGTCTTTTTGGCTTTTCCTGGTTAGGGGTCGCCACAGCGGAACTCCGGTCCGCTAACGACTGGCAGTAGATTTTTATGCTGCCGAGTTGCCAGCCCGATGCCCAACCTTCAGCGAAGGCACGCCCATTCACACATGTCTTTCGAACGCCACTCGATCACAGGGAGGACATGCAGACTCCACACAGAAGTCACCCCATCTGAGAATTGAACAGGAGAACCTCTTGTTGTGAGGCAACAATGCTACTGCTGCACCACAGCGGTAAAGCCACAGTAAATAAACAAGTAAAAAAGTAGCACATCTCATTGCACAAAATGAATACATTTATTCAAAAATGTAGTCCACAGAATGCATGGCATATGTCTGGCTACATCGTTGCTTGAAGCAACCTCATCGGCTATGCCCTAGTCGTGAATCTAATTCAGGTAATCTCAGCTCACTTACAGAACTACCTCAAGCTTCAGGTATGACTGACAGTGCCTTGAGGATTGCCTACTGAAAGCCAATCAGGCAGACAGGCACTACATGGCCTACAAAAAGCTTCAGTGTGTTGAATTCATTACCTTGCACATACTTACAGCATAATAATGTAGACATTATCCTCTGTATACAGCTAAAAACAGTAATTTCCTTAAAGACAGGGAAACATAAGCTTCAGTAAATTGGGGCTATCACATACTATGGCTTTAAGACAGCAGTAGATGGGGGGGGTGAGTCATGTGACTGTGGGTTAGCTCTTCAGTCTTCAGGAAGGTGTAGAATAAGCTGCAGTGTGTGCCTCTCATACAGCAGTTCTGAGCTATAAAATATTAATGTTTTGTATGCAGATCAGCATTGGCAAATGCTTAGCATTCATTACTCTCATGTCATCATTCAACATTGCTTTACAGTTGTTCTAGTCATCTCTCTGTCACATTCTGTATTTTTCCTGCATTCCACTATAACCATTTCTTTAAAACAATGTTTACTTTTCACTAGAAGTAACAATTTCAGCTGCAGTGCTACCCAAAAACATAACTATATCAAATCTAACAACTTGTCAGATCCTGTAAGTCTTGGTTAATCAACATTTTTCATTTGAATACCACTATATATGTCTCTCACACTACCAGTTGCTCCCTAGCACTCTCCTGTACTGGAGCACAAATTATTGTATTTCATAGTCTGTGCCCCAGGAAAGGTTTGATGTGCATCTTTCAAAGAAAATAAAGCAATGCTATTTTATATTCAGCCAGTCACATACACTTCTTTTGTAACTAGAAAGGTCCACATAATTTATGCGTATAGCCTACATGTATGAGGCCTCCAGTAAGAAAAAGACCAATAAAACAGAAAACTAATCCTTCTCCAACACCTACTGGGAGCACAAGGTCAAATACAGGCTCTGTTAAATCTGTACTTATACATTTATTAGCATTTCATCAGGGCTGATAGTGCAGCAGGGTGTTTTAGATGAAATTAGCCAAAAACAAAACCGTAGAGTTATAAAAATGGGAAAATAATCGATATCGGGCAGGTCAGCTTCAGTCTGAACTGAAGAAACGCTAAGTGTCGCAGGCAGAGTGCTATGCTAAAGATTCCATGTAGTCATGTATCTGCAACAGAAAAGAGAAGAATCTGGCAGTGCCAGTCACTAAATTGCTAAGCAGAAAACATGGTAGAACATAAAGTAAATACCTCTGATTGCACAACCGAGCAGATAGCAAATAAAAGACTTTGTTAGAGAGGCTACTGCCAGAGTTTTTGTTATGAAGCAATAGCACCACCTGGTGATTCTATCTGAAGGTACATCTTAGACCACCAATAAAAGGAAATTGTTCTTGAGTGAAGTGGGACGACTAAATCTTTGCTTTTCCTTATAAGGAAAGACAGGCTGGCACCATAATTCTCAACTGTATCCAGTTTTCAGGCATGCTTCTGATTCCTGCTCAGAATTTAACTGTCACTCCTAGAACAAGTTATTTCGTGGAACAACAATATGGTTTATATGCAGTACATACTGCCAGACATAACAAACTTCTTATTCTTTACATTTAAAAGATGTAAAATTCACATTAAAACAAAAGTCATTTCATTTTTTTTTTATTTTTGAAAGGAAAAATACAGGATATTTAAACATTTGCTATTTCCTTTGTTCTTTTTGAATTGCTCCTGATTTTAAGTAAAAGGCTGACAATTACAGATTATAGTCTGCTGACTGCAGAATAAGTCGTTAAAAGAATGAGCTGCAAATGTGCTGTATGCAGCTGACCGTGGTCTGATTTTCAAAATGTTAGTTTGCATGCATATGTACGACTCAGAAGACAGTTTTTTTTTCTTGTAGTTAACCAATTACCTGTGAACAAAATAATCCAAAAATGTACATCTTCAAGAACAAAAAAAATCAAATTTGCATTGTATGTTTTGTCCTTTACTTTCCTTTACCAGGGAGGATGACATTGCAGGGATGCTGCAGAGGTTACTCACGTTGGTTAATACCAAGTCCAAGATATCACCTCTTGTGGGGGTGTCGACCAGCTGGTCCAAGGTATTTGCATTGATGAAATCAAGGAATCTCTGGGCATTTGTGTTTTGGCATGAGTAGTTCTTCCAATCTATGGTTGGATACTTCATGTTGCCCAGAATCAGGGTGTTTCCGGTTGGCGTTTTTTTAACAAGAAACATCTTTATTGAATTATCACTTACGACATAGACAATCATACAATTATGTAAGTGACAACAAACTATATAACTGATGGATTTACTACACATCAGCACGTCAATGGCATATAGAAATACTCACTCTAGGGATCTTAACCTCTTACGCAACATCAACAGAACAGTTTGGAGGGATACCACTGCTATGGAACAGACTTTCCATCCACATAAAACAAAGTTCATCCCTGTCCATTTTCAAGCACAATTTAGATCTATATCTATAGATGGAATACAGAAAACTTACTGCAGGACTGCCCCATGTACTACTAATGGACAGATACAGCTCCTAAATGCTTTATCCCATGCATGAGTTCCCTCAAATTATCTATGGTATGATCCCAGTTATTCTCTTTAGGGTGATACGTAATTATCGACCATGGGATGGCCTCTATAACCAAATGGGCTAGGTTATTTTGAGCACAAAAAAGGAAATCGGTTAGGCTTAAAACAGCCCACAAGGGCAGCTAGCCTAGTACTTACCTATGAACCTATATTGACATATTTTCAGTTGCAAACATTATACATAACATATAAACTTCTGTACAGTCATTGTCAATTGAACAGTACATAGCTCATTTAGTGCCTGCCTTCCCTTAAACCTCATTCCTTCTCTAAAACATTATTCTGCTAGTATTGTTCCCACAATTCCCATTTTATTCTATGTAATTTGCCTCGACCTTTTTCTAAAGAGCTAAATTCGAGTTCTTTTATCTCTGTTACTATATTCACTACTTCTAGTATGGTTGGTTTAGATTTAGATTTTGATTTTGATTTTCTAGTCATTGCTTTTTTGACAGCCACCAGAATTAAACTCAACAAGGCCTTACTATGTCTAGGCAATTCCAATTTTGCATCACACCTCAAAAAATCATTTCCTTAGTTACACCAATTTGCTCAACCAGTACTTCTGAAAGAGTAGTATGCAGGGAATTTTTAAATTCTGCCAACTCATTACACTCCCAAAAATATATTCCCAATTACCTCTTTCTTTCTCATCGCATCTGCAGCATTTGCAATCTACCCGAGGAAAAATTATTTGCAGTCTGCTTGGGATATGCAAACCCTTCCAAGCAAAAAAACTAAATCTTCTAGACTTTGTTGAATATTTGGGAGGCATACAAATATCCTCCCATTATTGCTTTGTGAATTGCTTATTCAATCCTGCCCATCCTTTCTAATCACCTCTGATTGATTCCTATAGTTATCATGCAGTATTGTATATGCCCTGCTAATTATCCCTCTTTTAACAGCAGCTTCTGCTCTAGATTCTACTAAAATCTCTACCAGTACTGGCCTTTCACTTAGTATCATGCTATTCATTTCTATTTGCCTGCACTCAGATATCAGTTCTTGATAGGGAAGGTAATCTCTAGCCTGGAGTCCAAATGTATTCTTGGTTTCTTCCTATTCTAACACTTTCCCCTAAATTTCTCAGAATATTTCCTGCCAATACCTTGGCTCCTTTGGCAGTTTTCTCCAGTAAATTCCAGCCCCCTCTTGCCTATTCTCTGTACCCCTAATTGTAGTCATCCTTATCAGTAGAATCTAATTTCTCCATTCCTGTGTTGATTTAGTTCTGAGAATACTTTTTGCTACTTCATGGATATAATATTCTGTATGGTTATTGTTATTCTCCTTAAGGATCTACATCCAAAATCGCAGTATCTCCATATTTCTTTAGATACATTATCACTGATTAGTGTATAAAGAGCAGTCATGATGCTTCCACTGTACCAAAATCATTATCTGTCTGAGGACAGCATGCTGTATTTTTATAGTCTGTGAGTTGAGCAAAGGCTAATTTTGCCTAGATTTTTCCTGGTGTTGGAAGAATAGAGATTGGCCTGAAGTCTCTGGCATCTTTTGGGTTATGGATTTTTGTTAGTCATTTAGCAATGGCAGCCTTTCATATTATGGGCATAGTGTTGTTTGTGATGAAAAGACATGGAACAGTGATGGTGTAACGTGTTCTTTACAGAAAATAATGAACCAAGGAAGTAGGTTATCTGAACAGGAAGGGGTATCTGAAGGTATTTGTTGTATACCTTTTAGGATATCCTTGGTGATACATCTTAAAATTAGATCCAGATGAAGTACTATGGATGTTAGAAACAGGGTGCCTACTATTCAACAAATGGTAGCTGATTGAATGTAATCTCCTCAAATCCAGTTCCCCAGATTTACAAATCTTAAAATATGTTTATGTTTTTTTTAGCTCTCCTGCAGGAATACAGTTGTATAAGATGTTTTTTCACTCTTGGAGGGTATTTTTTTTATATGAGTAAGGCAGATGTGGGGGCAAACCCTTCACACCGGAGATTGCAAAACAAAAATATTTGGTTACTGATTCTACCTGAAGTTTCAGTAGGTGTGCTTTTGTATGTGTGTGACTTGTCTGTTTTGTTGTCGGCAGGTATTGCTTCAAGTCCCCAAAGTGGATCCATTAAAATCACTTCCTGCATTCTGACTGGCTGATTTTTCACAATGGTAGATGCTGGAAGATTCTAGCAGGATAGAAATGCTCTCTCTCTCTATATATATATATATATATATATACATATATATGTGTATGTATATATATATATATATATATATATATATATATATATATATATATATATATATATATATATATATATATATATATATATATATATATATATATATACATACATACATATATATATAGCTATATCTATTATACGTACTGCTTTAGGGAGATATGAAAATAAGAGTTTGAAATGTGTGTTGGTGGTTGATTAAGAAATGAAGGCTAAGCTGTGAGTAGAGGTCACCTCATTTTTTCGGTTAATTTTTCATGCGGGCTATTGCTTAATGTGTTTATAGTGGCAAACTGCATTTGCAAAAAGAATGAATATTTTATTTCTATTACAGCAATCAAATAAACATGTATCTAGATGGAACACAGATTTTTCAAACATAAGAGGAATTTTGCAATAACATTTCATCAGCAATACGCCTGCAGTTTTTAATCCTTAACTCAGCCTATTCCAAATGCTAAAGTCATAAAAACAAGTCTTTAGATGAATTTTAAAAGCTGATAAAGATACAAGAGTAAGGGATTACAAAGGGTAAGAACCACGATAGAAAGTTAATTTGTGCAGATATTAAATGTACTCTTGAAATCTCTGGTATTCCTTAACTACCAGAGGGAAGAGCTCTTCCTGATATATAGTGCCTTAGGAGCTCTTTTCAATAAGAATGCCCTGGCTGTGCAAGACCACAAAATATAAGATCAAGAACCTTATAGGAGATACCCTTTCATAGTGGGAACTAGTGAAAACTTCACACAGTGAAGTGAGTATGTGATTGCCTTAATGTGCCTATTAATAATATGCTGTAGCATTTAAACTAGCTTGAATATGATGTCCCTTTACCTGGCATTAACCTTACCCCAGATATAGTGTGTTGCAGTAATCTGTGGCTGAAATTAGAGCATTTTTAAAATATTTTTTTAGTATCATGTTTGATCTGGACACAATATTTTTCGATGATAACACTAAGTGGTTCATTGACAGAAAAGTGAATAACATCTTTGTGACATTTTTTTAAAATACATTTCGTGTATCTGGACTCTGTTGGCCATCCAGACATCAGTGATCCATGCCCTCCTGTTTGCTAGACCACTGAGACAGCTGCTTTCAGCAGAGCTGTTATTTGGCCAACTATGTGAGTTTCTTTCACTTTTCTAACCCTAACTCCTCCTTCAGCAGATGATGTACTACACCTTCCTCTGCAAATTCCCACATTCATACAGACAATGAAGGTTACCATGACGATGTAGACTGGAAGAGTCAAACACACATCCATAACCTATATGCATCTCTCTTTCTCTGTCTGTCTCTGTCTCTGTCTCTGTCTCTGTCTCTGTCTCTCTCTCTCTCTCTCTCTCTCTCTCTCTCTCCCTTTCTAACATACTTGTCAACATCACAGCAAGCCAGACCATCTTCCTCCCCCAGACTGAGTGGGTTAGTATTGAACACTCACTCCCAAACTTCATAATCTGCTCCTCCAGTGCTTCAAATCATCTGGGTCAACGTCAGGGATTTCTCCCTCTTTTTAATGGAGTTGGTAACAACATTTTGAATTCAGCATGTGAGTGAACACAAAAATTCACAGTGAAATTTAAAAGCTGCATTTCTGTGGGGACAACTTCAAAATAATGTCCAATCCCATGAGCTTTGCTACTGTACTCTCTTTCTTTATATAATCAACTCAGGTTACTGCACTTTGGGGAAAAGGGAAATTTTCCTTTCAGTGATTGCTGTAAAAAAGTCTATTTTCAAGGATGTTCACAAAGTTGTCCATTGCAAAATCATGCTACTATGGTTTGGACAGTGGCTAATATCTGTTTTTTTTTTTTTTTTTTTTTTAACAAGGACTATACAAGGTTATGCCACCATTTTATAGGTTCATAGGTTAGTACTAGGCTAACTGCCCTTGCGAGCCATTGTAAGCCTAGCCAATTATCCCTTGTGAGACTCAAACCCTGCACCTTGTGTTTGTAAGGCAAACACCTTAACCATTAGGCCACCCTCCCAACCTTTTGAACCATAAGTGTTAGTCATACTTCTCTGTTACTCATAATTGCTAAATTACCATGTCTTTGTCCTCTATGTGGATGTAGGGGTTCATGCCCAAGGCATGTTATCATGGCTGAATCTCCACTGGAGTCTGGAAACCTCATAGAAGCAATGGCATCAAGGGGGAGAGGGCTGTCCTGAGGGGTTACATAACTTGTGGAAGTGAGTGACACACCTTCCCTAACACCCATTGCATGCTAAACCCTTAGTATATCATTAGACATTCATTGTAGGGTTAGGGGCTGTAAAACAATTCTGATGGCTGCGCAAATGAAGGCCACTCTCAGTCAGCTTGCATCCTGGGATAAGGGAAACTACTCTTCCAAACTAACTGGATCTGCCCATGCCACGATCCCACCTGACCAACCTCATTCAGCACTATAACTACTCTATCTTAGTCAAACTTACTTAACCTCTGAAATTCCTGTCTGGTAACTGCATAATCCATCTAGCTCTACTTCTGCCTATACTTAGGTTCATAGGTTCATACTAGGCTATCTGCCCGAGGGCATTTACAAGCCTAGCCCATAGTTTTGTGGCTTACGCCACCCCTTTAGTATGGGGAACTATACCCATTATTTTGCTGTGCCTCTGTCGAGCAGTGACACTGAGGTAATCCCTGGAGTATATCTGCGATCTCCCATCCATTGGTCAAGATTTCTCTTGAACAAGGCCAGCGAGGTGCTCTGCCTCACATATACCGGGATTTTATTCCACAGCATAGGGAGTCTTTGGGTGATGAATCTATCCCTCCAGCACGTCCTATTAATAGCCGTGTTGAGGTTTAAGTCTCCCGCCCTTGTGGCTCTGATGGATCTAGATTTTTTGAGGTGCAGCATATTCATCAAATCTGGGTTTGACATGGCCTTGTATGTTAGGCAAAGGTCACCTCTGAGCAAACGGTAAGCGACTGAATAGAGCTGGAGTTCTTTACTGATACATATACCTCCAAAAGTCACTCTTCCAATTCTGTAAGGTTAATGCTGTCTCAAACATATTCTGTATGTATCATTTGTACACTGTTTCTTGCTATGATTTTCTTATTTTTGTATTAATATACTGTTTAAACCTATTCTTGTTACTATGTATATATCAATTTGTTGGAGCTTTTCTCCTCAGGTCTCCACTGAAAATGGGCTATAACTGCTCAGTTGGACCAACCGGTTAACAAATGTGAAATAAATAAATAAATAAATGAGTCAGATGGCCATGTAAGAGTTTGAATGTCAGCAAGCACACAAAAAAATTCAGCTGTCCAGATCTGGATCTAAAGAAAGAAGCCATCCTCAGCCACCACTGGTTCTGACAATCATGGAACAAAAAAAATAAGATTTGGGTATCATTTGCATAGCAGTGATCCTACAGTCCATGGTTTCTAATGTTATAGACTAACAATGGTGTATTTATAGGAAGAGAGCCAATGACAGATTACAGCTTTATGGAACACTCTCTGATAGATCATCGCTATAAGGCATAAGTGATTCTGACAAAGGTTATGAGTGAGCTTCCTGAAAGCAAAGGTGTACCCATTCAGAACTATTGCGACAGTGCTGACCAGTCATTCCATCCCATCAGTATAGTACAACCTACTGAATAAGAAGTTGCTGTACCATCAGAAAACACTGACATAATATACAGCCTCTGATCTGTTTCTTTGAGGATATCTTCTACCACTATCAGGGCTGTCTTACTGCTGTAGCATTGCCAAAATCCCAACTGAACTTGGTCAAAAACATCAACTCTAATCGCACCACCTTCTCAATAACTTTCCTCCCAAATAAGACATTAATATTCTTCATTAAATCTAAGATGATGTGAACAAGTATACAGAGGAGCTAACAAATCTAGAGTCTATCAACTCTTCTGAATAAATACCATTCATAAAAATAGAGGAAAATCACATAAACTTTGTAGATCAGTATTAAAATGATACAGTGGAAATTCTGAGCATATAAGTGGGTTTTAATGACAAATCTAAGAGTCAACATTACGCAGACATTGATTTGAATGGTCACAGGAATAGTTACTGTATAGTGTATCTCCAAACCCATGTCCAGGGTGTGAGCTTTTTCCTGAATGGAGACACAATAATCATCCTAATGAATCCCAGTTACTCCATGAGCTCGAATAAAACCTTAGCAAAATAATTTGTTTAATCATTAATCCACATGTTTAAGTTCGTCAAGATCAACTGTCTTTGGAAATGCACAGCAGTAGAGAGGAAGAGATCAGTGAATTCTTATAAAAATATAATGTGTCCGCTGAAGTTTAGCAAATCAGAAGAAATGCATAATTTACTATTTCATGCACTGATTTAAGCATGCTTGAGAACACAATATACTAGGTTACACAATTTTGCTTTTTGTGTTGCTTCTACAAGTTTCAGACTGCTAAGGTGCAATGGTTCTGTCTTTGCAGTTTTCTGCTATGCATTACTGGCTCTAAAACTGATTTTATTAAACTATATAAACTTTTATGTATGCTGACTGAGACTTTTATGTATTTTGCATAGTGCTACAATATCATTTGCTTTATTCTTATACTCTGACTTAATATTACAACATGTTGTTTTTGTTCATTCTGCTACATTGCATTTATGTGTTTTGTTATGTGTCACATGGACTTCCTCCCATTCCTTAAAGTTTTCTCCCGAGTCCTCCCTCCTTAAAAAATCCAAACCACTACAAATGTTATAGGTGTTCCCAGGTAAAGAAATGGTCCAGAAAGGTTGCAGGGGATGAAAGGATATATACTAAATGTCAGAAAAATGGTTTACTATCAGCTATGAAGTATTCGAACAACATATGTTTGAATATTTCATAGTGCAGCAGGTTATGTGAGCGAACGTTATCATTGCGAATGGACTGTGCATTCACAATTATAACGTTCGCTCATGTAAGGGGATTGCGGTACAGTGAGGTTAGGGAAATACATCCCTTTCCTCACTGTAGTGCGATTTCGGAGTTGGAATATTAAGTTAGGGGGGTGTGGGGGGTGCAGGGGGGCTTGTCCCCCTGCATAACTGTGAGTTTAGGCTAGTAAGGTAGGGAGTTATGGGACGGGTGGGAGTGCTGTTGATTGTTGAAAATGTCGCGAGCGACATTTTCGACAATTAACACTTGATGTTAAGTTGTCTATCTCGCCTTCATTCTTGCTGGTTGGGGTTCGGAGCCGATCCTCAGCTCCAACTCGGCCATCTACTAAAGCTCGAGAGCTATTTACTGGCTCAAGGCCTCCCCATATCCCACAATGCTTGACGCTAGATACCCAGATCTCGTTTGCCACTTCATCTACGAGGTTGCGATTTTACTGGCTCAGGTCGTATTATTCCTTTTTTGTATTATTAGCTAAAAATTTTAACCATGTCTGTTTAGTATATTTAGATAGTCTTCCCTTTTAGTGTAGTTAGACCATGTATCCCCTAGTTTATCCCACCTAGGAAACTCATTTTTTGTTAGAGAATTTCTCCCCCCCCCTTGTTTCTTCTCTTTAGTGGCTAACCCCACCCCTTTGGTACTTAATAGGAGTAGTGTTTAGCCTTACAGTATTTGTATATTTTTATTTAGGATAGTTGCTGTTATTATTAAGTGTGGTGATAGTTTTTTGTAATTTTATTGTTAGCTTAACTAGTGCGGGTGTGTGAGTGTTTGTGTGTGCCTTGTTTAAGCACTAGTTTAATTTTTCGCTCTTTAGTATCCCTTTGCCAGTATGTCCAAGGATACTAAAGTTTCAGGCTTCAAGAAGTGTGACTCGTACTGTCAGAAGATGTCTCTAACAGACGGTCACACTTCTTGTGTGTATTGCTTGGGTTCCCTCCACCTGCAGGACTCCTGCTCAGTCTGTCACGCCTTCAGCCCGAGAGTCCTGCAGGAGCATAGGAACAAGCTTATTTTGAGAGGCTTACTTAAGCCAGAGGGATCCCCGGCGAAGCATCAGTCAGGGAAATCCTCAAAGCCCACCAAACCGTCAGCTCCCAGTTTGGGGCCGTCGCTGGGTGGATCATCTTCCTCCTCTTCGGTTCCGGCTTGAGCAAACATCTCTAGACCTCAATCAGCTCTGACTTTAGTGTCGGAACCATCTTTGGGCCGAAAATGTTCTAGGTCCCCTTCCCTAGAATCAGTTCGTTTGGCTCTGAGGTCACCATTGCTTCAGTCTGAACGAAGCCATAGGTCCCACTTCTCTCGGTCCTCCAGGCTATCTGATCATGACTTGGAGAGGGTGGTCAGTAGACTCCTTAAATCGCAGGCCCTGGCCCAAATTTTAATCAGCCCTTCTCAACAGACTGTGGTTGTCCCAGTGTCTTCAGCAATTCCTCCTCCGACTCCCCCTTTGCGTTCGGAGCCAGAGCTGGTTGGGGCCAGAATCTTGGAATCGTCGGAGCCGATACCACACCTTTTGGCTCCTTCGTCAGCTCCGATCTCTTCATTGGTTCCTTCCTTGGAGGGATCTCGGCGCCGGGACTCCCTCATCGGCTCTGAGGAGGCGAGTGGCATCGGACCCTTGTCCGACCCCATTCTCCCTCTCGGGGCTTCAGTGGAGGTGAGCTTGGCCCAGACATCGGCCTTAGAGCCATCCCTCTCGGTGCCGGGAGGGGTTCACATCTCCTTGGAGTGGGGACCTTCTGCTCTGCCTGATGGGGGCGCCTTCGAGGTCATGAGGAGCATGCTGACTCTTGAGTCGGCTCCTCGATCGGCCCCTTTGGCTCCCCCCCCATGGTGCCTGCATCGGTCTCTGCCCACCCTCCTGACCCCAAGCGTGGAGAACAGACGCTCCAGGTCACCCCATTGGGTGTATCTTCCTCTTCTGAGGCCTCCCCTGATCTTTCAGAGAAGCCCCCTCAGAAGAGAAAATGTAAGAGGAAACATGTTGACTCCCCCGAGTCAGTCACGTCTGATACCGACTTGGAGGATGCGGAATAGTCCCCAAGATCCCCCTCTGAGGATGTCTCCTTTTCAGACATCCTAGAGATCCTTAAGCAGAGGGGGAACTGGACTGCCCTTAACCCTTCCGAGGATGAGTCAGTATACCTGGACGCATTTGGTTCTCACCCTTCCACATCCTGGGTGTCTCCACCCTTCGACCCGCTCATGGAAGTAGTGGCTCGAAGGGCATGGTCAGCTCCGGACACAGTGGAACCAACTCTCAGTAGGCCCACTAAGTTCATTACAGCCCCACCCAACAAACAATTTTTCACAAAAGGTGTCCCCGTTGATGCCATGGTGGTAGCAGCAGCCACGAAGAAGGAGTTGGCTGACCCTTCAGTGCCTGTCCATCCACCTAATAAAGAGTCTAGCACAATGGACAGGTACGGGAAGTGGATGTTTTCTTCAGCGACTTTTTCCATGCGGTCGCTGAATTATCTGTGCCACTTCGCCCGCCTTCAAAGGGATCTTCTCAAGAAACTGGGTGATATCCTTTAGGATCCATCAGCTGCGGGGGCTCAAGATAAGATTAACTCCCAGCTGGCAACCCTTAACTCAATCGTCAACTCCTCCATGCGGCTCATTTCTTATGCAGCCAATGGGGCGAGTAGGGCCGCAGGTACGGGCGTGGCTTTGAGAAGACATGCCTGGATGCGGTTATGTAACTTTGCTGACCCCTTTAAGGCATCCTTCACCAATACCCCCTTCGATGGTTCGGCTCTGTTTGGACCACAGGTGAAGGATACCCTTACCAGGTGTGAGCAGGAAGGCAAGACTCTCTCTGCCGTGGGAGTCTGTTTTTCTACTCCCTCTAGACCATACCCTAAAGGTTAGAGGAGTGTGAAAACATGGTTTCGGAAACCCCAGGGAGTCGTGCCTGACACACGTGGTGAGTTTCCCTCCAGGGGCAGAGGAGAGAACAATAATAGACGCAGCCCGAGGGGCAGAGGGGGGTCTGCAAAATCAGGGTAGCAGAGAATCTTTCTCTGACAAACCCTTTCAGCACCCCTGAGGGGCTGCCTGACTATCCACCTTTGGAGGCAGTCGGGGAAAGATTGTCACTGTACCCAAAAGCCTGGCAACTCCTCACACAAGACAAATGGGTACGGTCCATCATATCCGAGGGTTATAAAATCCCCCTTGTCCACACCCCTGTACAAACAACCAAGTCCCTTCCAGATGTTCCACCCGGTCTAAGGGAACAAGCAGTGCCAGAAATTTCAAAACTGCTAGAAAAAAGGGCCATCCAGCCAGTCCCAGCAGACCAGCAAGGATCCAGAATTTACTCCAAGTTCTTTTTGGTACCAAAAAAGACAGGGGACTGGAGATTCATTTTGGATCTCAGCAGGTTAAACAAATCTGTTCAAAGAACAAAGTTCCGGATGGTCATGCTTCAGTCCATTCTACCCTTTTTGGGTCAGGACAATTGGATGTGCTCCATAGACCTTCAGGATGCGTACTACAATATCAAAATGGACAGGCGCTCCAGAAGGTTTCTCCGCTTCCAGCTGGGAGCCAGTCACTATCAATTCAGAGCCCTGCCCTTTGGTCTCACCACAGCCCCCAGGGTGCTCAGCAAATACATGGCAGTGGTTACGGCTCACCTGAGACAGCAAGGATTCCAGGTGTTTCCATATCTAGACGACTGGCTCCTTACTGCTTCCACCAGGCATCAGCTACTGCGAGCCAGGGATTATACTATCCAGACTTGCTCTGAGCTAGGTATCCCAATACATTTTGAAAAGTCTGCATTGTCACCTTGTCAGTCTATAACCTTTATAGGCGCAAGATTAAATACAAAAGATCTATCTGCAAAACTTCCTCTAGACAAAGTGTCAGACATTTGCCGGCATGTGCAGGTCTTACTACAGTGCAAGAGGATCCAGGCCAAATTTGTACTAAAAACGTTGGGTCTCATGGCAACAGCAATCATACTAGTTCCCCTGGCTCATTTTCACATGTGAATTTTTCAGTGGATGCTTTTTACCCAATGGTCCTTTCAGCAACTGCCAGTCTCACAAGATAATAATCACTCAATCAGGCAAAGACTACCTGGCTTGGGATGGTCTCCCCTCTAGTACTCCAGGGCAGACCATTTGTTCTTCCTCCTCCTGTTGCCACAGTGACCACGGATGCCTCCCTGATCGGGTGGGGGGGCATTTTCAGGGCAGGACTGTCCAGGGCACTTGGCAACCTCTAGAGTACCACCTGCACATAAATGTCTTGGAGATGAGAGCGGTGCTTTTAGCGTTGCAAGCTCTTCAGGACTCTCTACCCACCGGGACTATTGCAATTCAAACAGACAATATGTCTGTAGTGTGGTACATCAACAAGCAGGGCAGAACCAAGTCCTATCCCTTATGTCGAGAAGCACTCAGACTCTGGTAGTGGGCAATCTCCTCTCAACGGTTTCTGATAGCAATGCACATCCCCAGGAAGTCCAACATCATAGCGGACAGACTAAGCAGAGCTATTCTCATGCCTCACGAGTGGTCTCTCAATCAGTCAGTAGCAGACAAAATTTTCCACAGATGGGGTCAACCTTGCTGCGACCTTTTCGCAACTCCTCTCAACAGCAAGTGCGGTGATTTCTTCCCTCTCTTCCCCCTTCCCGGCCACTCCCCCAGAGACGCTCTAGTTCACGATTGGCCCCGGGGTCTTCTGTATGCATTCCCACCTTTTCCCCTAATTCCCAAGCTAATTCAGAAGGTGACCGCTTTGGGTTCCAGGATGATCCTCATTGCCCCTTACTGGCCTCAACAAATTTGGTTCCCTTTCCTGCATCGTCACCTGCTGGAGCAGCCTTGGAATCTGGACCCAGTGCCAGATCTCTTGGTCCATCAGTCGGGTGGGCTGCACCAATCCCTTCAGTCTCTCAACCTCACGGCTTGGTTGCTCCACTTCCAACCTTAGCCAGGCTTCCACATATTTCTCAGCCGGTGTGTGAAATCATCCTTTCTTCACACAAATCTACCACCAGGAAGACTTATGCTAGTAAGTGGAAACGTTTCTCTTTCTGGGCAGAGGCTAGGAATATAGATCCCTTTACAGCCCCTGTCCATCACGTTCTAGATTTTTTAGCAGAACTTTTTCAAGCTGGCTCCTCGTCTGCCACCATTAGGGTCCAATTAGCTGCTATTGCAAATTTTCACGCTGGCCTGTCAGAAACCAGCATCATGTCCCACAAACTTTGCAAGGCCTTTCTTAAAGGGACTATTTTGCTTAGGCCCCCGGTCAGAGATCCCCCGCCTCCGTGGGATTTAAACTTGATATTAGCTTCTTTGATTCTTACCTCTTTTGAACCTGCGGCTTCCTGTTCCTTAAAATTACTCTCCTGGAAGACTCTCTTTTTAGTAGCCATCACCTCAGCTAGGAGAGTTTCGGAACTTCAAGCCCTCTGTATTCATCCTCCTTACCTTGTGTTTCATAAGGATAGAGTTTCACTCAGGGCTAATCCTTCATTTCTGCCCAAGATACCTTCCGAAACAAATCTGAATCAGGCTACTGATCTACCTGTCTTTTTTCCTAACTATTCGAACAAAGCTGAACAAAAGTTACACCAATTGGACGTTCATAGGCAATTATGTTTTTATTTGGATAGGACTAAGCAAACAAGAAAATTGGACCAACTCTTCCTGTCCTATGCTGAGGGCAAACAGGGACTGCCAGTTTCTAAAGTAACCTTATCCAGGTGGTTGTCCTCGATTATTACTTTGATTTATCAACTGAGACATAAAGAACTCCCTACTAAACCTAAAGATCATTCCACCAGAGCGTTAGCTACTTCGGTAGCTTTTCAAGCAAGACTACCAATGGAATCTATTTGTGCTGCAGCCACATGGGCCACTCCTCATACCTTCATTTCACATTATAAGTTGGATATGGCCTCTAGGAGTAGAGCTGATTTTGGTTCCACTGTGCTCAAGAGTCTGTTCCGATGAGCCACCCAGGACTAAGGTGCTAGGGACACTGTCCCAACCAGCAAGAATGAAGGCGAGATAGACAACTTAACATTAAGAAGTTATGTACTTACCATAACGTTCCATGCTAGTTGTCTTCTTCTCGCCTTCTTTCTTGCGTCCCACCCTCCATCCCCCTAGCCTGGACAGACCGAAAAGAGTCCCTTTTTGAGGCCTTCTTCCTTTGGCTGAGTCTTATCTGGGTTACATCCTCCTCTGTTTTAGTACTGTAGGTAAATCTTGTAGTTTGGACAGGTGTCCTTAAAATTTTTTCTATGGTGTTAGCTCTGCCAAATGAGATCTGGGTATCTAGCGCCAAGCATTGTGGGATATGGGGAGGCCTCGAGCCAGTAAATAGCTCTCGAGCTTTAGTAGATGGCCGAGTCGGAGCCGAGGATCGGCTCCGAACCCCAACCAGCAAGAAAGGAGGCAAGAAGAAGACAATTAACATGGAACGTTATGTCTTATTTTTGACATTAGGGCCATAGAAAAATGTGTACGTTAGGCGAAACAATTCGCAAATATGTACACATTTTATTTTAAATTTTGACATTATGATAGTAAACCCAGAAAAACATCTTCCTCAAATAACCACTCAATACCTTCCTGCACAATGCACTCATTATGTATAATAAATAAAAATGATAGCACTACTATTTAAATAAAGATAACAAAATGGCTAACTATCTAAAATGGAGTAATTGCTTTCATTTATAACTTGTGAAAGTAACCAAGCATAGAACAACTTATCTTTATTTCACATACTGTTTCCTAGTGACTGAGTAAATTAGCTCAGTTGAGGCTGTTGACTTGCACCTTATTACATGATTCCTTATGACACAGATCACTAAACAACTTATTGTGTGAATATTCTACTACTAGGTGAGTAGATCATACGTGTTAAGTATAGTGGCAGTGCTCATTTAAACATTGTCAGATTTATTACTGCAGACCACTCACAATTTTAAGCTTTTATCAGCTTCTACACATTTGCTTTCTTCAGAATGTGTAGCATTTCTCAAAGTAATCTGATTTCCTCCCACCTCCCAAATGCATGTCATAGGCAAACTGGCAAATATAGAGTTTACTTAGGTGTGTGTGTGTGTGTGTGTGTGTGTGTGTGTGTGTGTGTGTGTGTGTGTGTGTGTGTGTGTGTGTGTGTGTGTGTGTGTGTGTGTGTAATATGGAAGAAAGACCTGGCAATCTACTTCCATTCTGTACTTATCTAACTAATTCTGTGGATGGTAATGGCTATTCACGTAGGTGTTATAGGAGTCAGATGTAATCACTGCAGTTGACAGTTATTATGCCCTGGGGTTACTTGTGATGGGTGGGAAAGACATAATACTACTTGCCCTACTGACTGCATTTGTTTCTCGTTTGAGTGTGTGTGAAAATGGGGAGGCTCTGATTTCACAACCGTTTGTGACAAGCTGATAAATATTAGTACTAGTCATTTATCTCTCCTGTAAACACCCAGTCTGGTTAATATACCCAGAGTTAGACTGCCTTCACATAACTACTGGAAATAACAGTAAATTCATACCTATAGGGAGTATTGCCTGTACTTTGTACTTATGCGTGTTGGGGGGAGGCAGACATTGCATTGCTGTTGTCAGCATATTGCAATGTATTCCTACTATGAGTGATTCTTTCTACTAACCATTCAAGGTTATCCTACTCACTCAACATGTGTAATAATTGTCCTGTGGACATTCTGCTGGCAGCAACCTATAATGCATGAGTACAAAATGCTGTTCCTTCATTTTTCTTGCGTGTGTGGGTATGTATGTCAGTGTTTATGGCTGTGTGCGCCCTTGTTTCGGTGTAGTTGGGGCACAGGCTCTGGCTTTGCTATTGTCTGCAACAAGCTGAAAAGTATAGCTATTGCTGTTTTTTTCTTTGTAATACCCAATCAGTGTTACGCCATGGTATGGCAATTTTACCATCTAACAAACTTTACTGCAGTCAAAGAACACTTTGGGGCTCCAAATAGATATGACCATATGTTAAGGCAACTAAACTTAAAAACGCAAACATTTGCTAACAACAAAACAAAGGAACAAGAAGTAACCCTAATAATTTCAATTAAAACCCTTTCCCTTAGAAACAAAATGCTCTCTCATGCTTACAAGCTTTTAATCAATATCAGATATCAGCAGTTACTTCTATTCTCAAAATACTGGGATGACATGCATGGTGAAATCCCTATTAAGTCCAAGTAGGAAGCAATGCGGAACACCCTAAATCTAACTCCCTTTAAAAATGTAATTTATATCCAGGTCATGATTAATAATAACTCATACTACACTCCAGCAGTCCTATTAAAATTTGGATACAACAAAAACCTAACATGTCCTTTCTGTTCCCTCCAATATGTAGACATATTCCACATCTTTTGGAGTTGTAAATAATATATACAAATTATGGTGCTCCCTCAGAATCCAATTAGAGAAAATTGGTTATGTAAAGACTACATTCTTCTGGGAAACAACAATCCTGAATATAACTCCTAAAGATTTAACTGGTGTCCATAAACACATCCTAATCACCATGTGGGCCCTTATCAAATATTTCATTGCAAAGAGCTGGGTAAACCCCTTGGCAATCTCTTGGAAGAATTTTAAAACAATGGCAACTAAGTATATATCTGCACACAAACTTTGCTCTAACAGTAAAAAAAGACTATTTCCAGAACTATTGGTGCAGTCTCTTTGACTTAATTCAAGCAATGTAATTATCATATAATATAATTTATTGTATATACATTTTGTGAAGACCTGTATGTTCAAACTTTTCAGTCCGTTATTTGATGAATACGGATTATACTATTCCTTTATACACAAATCTGAGACGTTTCTCTTCACTGATGATGGCATCTATGATGTAAATTGAGTATATAGTGTTAGTTTCTAGTCATACATCTTTTTTCTCTTTCACTTTACATACAGGTAAGACATACACATTTCTCCCTACCTCTTTCAATTCTCCTATTAATTAAAGATAACTATATTGTATCTTGTAATTGCACCAGATAATGTAAGAGGTTTATCCTTAATGTAGATGCTCTTTCCATAGTTAGTAGGTTGTATAGGTTTGTAGTTATTTTCTTTTGTTTTTTTCTTTCTTAAGAGTTATAGTGCATATACCTATCCGCAATGTTATTACCTATCTGTCTAGAAATGATCTATTGATTGATGCTTTATATCAATTGTTTTACTTTTGCTTTTTTGTTACTTTTGTGTTATTGTTGATGAATCTTGGAAAAAACAATAAAAATCAAATTTGAAAAAAACATACCCTTACAGCTGGACAATCAGGGTGTCTTTGAGTTACTGCTGGGAATGAGTGAAAAATCATTTTGTTGCTGTGTAGTGGGGGGTGACCCACGCCACTCTTCTTGTCAGAACTCTGCAGTGTATCACTACTTCAAATTTTTCTTTTCACTACCTAGTCAGTGTTGTTTATCCATAGAAAGCTCAGCCTGTTTTGTTACACATTTATGAATATTAGCAATATTTGTATAGCAATGCTATTATATCAAGAATGGTAAATGTGACATTTGAGATGTCCCTGTGTCCCCATATATGCCAGCTTAATACTGTAGATATAATAGAAACTATTTGTGCTAGACTCTCCTTTCAAAAATGTTGGAACTTAACACATTCTTTCTGGATGATATTTGTATCATATGGACTGATATGAGGGAGAAGTTGATTATATAACCAATAACCAAACCAACAGCCACAAGTGTATGGTTAAGAGACTTAAAACTTTAATAAACTAAGCACTTTCACCATGACTCCAGAAGACTTAATCAGAGTTACATAAAAGCACCACCCCTTTCCAAAATGCCATAGAAGAGGATACGGCCCTAGTCTTGTGAGCCTTGACCTTACCTGAAAGAGATTTACCATGGTGGGAGTAATAAAAACCAATAGCAGAGTGCAACCACCATACAATAGTTTGCTTAAAGACAGGTTGACCTTTCTTAGCTCCCATATAGGAGACAAACAGCTGTTAAGCATTCCTAAAGGGTTTGGTTCAGTCAATGAAGTACATAAGCTGCCTTGTGGGCATCCAAGGTATATAGAATCTTCTATCCCATGTTTTTTGGATTAGGATAGAAGACTAGGAGATAATATCTTGATTCAATGTAAATTCAGAAACAACTTTAGGCATGAATGATGGATGAATGATGGACTAGTGTGTAACACATTCCTGTCCTTGTGAAAAATTAGACAGGGTTGGCCCACCATGAGGGTTTGCAGCTCAGAGACTTGGCTTGCAGATGTTAGAGCAAGGAGTAAACAGTCTTCCAAGTAATGAAACATAAATCAGCCTGAGTGGCAGGTAGAAGGCAATAAGGTAAAATGTTTAAAATCACAGATAAGTGGGATTTGCTTTCATCAACTGTTTGACCACAAAAAGAGATGAAAGAGGGGGACCTATGGGCAGACAAGCTGTGATGGCTGCAAGATACACTTTGATAGAAGCATATAGCAAACCATCTCTAAGTAGCTCACACAAATATTTCAAACCCAGAGGGGTGGGAACCCTTTTGAGGCCTCTGTTTATTGGCTAGGCACCACCTAGACAACCTCTTACTCTTGTAAACGTAAGATTTTCTAGTTGCAGGTTTTCTTGCCTCCTTAAATACCTAGTGCACATTCTAATGGAACAAGTGCCTAAAAGGTATCAAAATAGAAACATCCAGACAGCCAGCTGCAATTGCTCTAATTTGGGGTGTACCTTTCAGCCCAATGTTGTATGATCAGATCCAGTCTGTGAGAAAGGTTGTGGTAATTGCCATTAGACAATTCCATTAAAAGGAAGAACCAACTAGTGCTTGTCAGCTCTTTTGTTTGGCTGGGATGTTTGTTTGTTCTGTCTTTGAAGGAACATACCTTGTTTTGGGAGAACTTGGGTACATGAAACATCCTAGACAGCGCATGCATTAATTTGCCACTGTCATTCTAGTGCTTTACAATCTGTGTAACAGAGGGCCCAAACACCATTTCAGAACTTAAAGGTGCATTAAAAAGTTTGGCTTTTAAATCATCAGAGAAATCTTGATTATTTAACTAAGCATACTATTATTAATACTGCAGAAGAAGCAGGATTTCTCAAGACACATTCAAGCACATTTCTCAAAGCATTTTATTCATATAAGACTTGCTCTGCAAGAAGGGATGCAGTAAAAATCATCTGAACATTACGCACACTGTCAGTAAAATCATCTGAACATTACGCACACTGTAAAATAAATGTCCAATATACCCATGATAATTTAACATTCTAAACGCTAGGTTACTAATCATCTGAGCATTATGCACACTGTAAAATAAATGTCCAATATACCCATGATAATTTATCATTCTAAAGGCTAGGTTACTAGAAAGAAACACTCTTTTGCTCTGAAGGTCTAAGCAAAGTCTAAAAAACAAAATCCCTAACCTCCATGCCTCGCTCTCCCATAACTACCCCGACATTACCGCTGTTTCTGAAACCTGGCTGAAAACCTATATAAAAGATAGCGAAATCCTACCACCAGGTTTCCAAATCATTCATAATGACAGAGCCCACAAAAAAGGAGGTGGAGTAGCAATAATCTACCCCAGCTCCCATACCATAACTCCCTATTCCAAAAAAATACCAACCTTTGCCAACGCTGAAATTATAACTGGTTTACTAAAAATAAACAACCACAAGTCCATATGTATCACTGCCCTCTATATTCCCCCTGGTGATAATACCAAAACTCTTGAAAACATCCTGTCCTGGTTCTCCCCCAATATAAAAAATGAAACCTATATACTCGGTGATACCAACATCAACTGGAATACTATTAACTCTGAAGCCCCATCCCACACAATCAACCTGTACAACTTCTCCCAATTAATACAATCTCCAACCAGATCAAATAAAGATGGTACCTCTGGTACCATCATTGACTGGATCCTAACAACTCACCCAAACCTTATCACCAAAGCCGGCACATTACTTAATCCTCTCATCGATCACCTACAAGCATTCGTCAACTCTCTCCCATCTCCACTGCATAAACAACACCACTACATCCAAACCCGCAACCTCTCCTCTTTCAACCCTCTAACTTTCTCCGAATGTTTAAAGCATACTGACTGGTCCCCACTAAAAACCCTTCCTCTAGATGATGCCGTTTCCTACTTTAACCACTCATTCCTAACCCTTTTCAATCAGCAAGCCCCCCCCCCCCCGAACCAAGCACATCAAAATCAATCCCTGTCCTTGGTTATCAAAAGATACTAAATTAGCCTTGCACCAAAGGGACAAAAAATGGAAACCATATCAAAAACATAAAAACCCTAACACCCTCCCAGTGTATAAGCAACTATGAAACTCTGCAAAAAAATGAATAATTAAAGACCGTAAAGCCCCCTACTCCAAACTCCAGTCCTTGCACTCAACAAATCCCAAAAGATTCTGGGACTCCATCTCATCCATGCTGCATCGTGGCAACAAAGAAAACTCCTGCCCAGACCCTAATCTCTCCAACCTTGAAACAGCCAGCCAGTTCAACTCATTCTTCATAGACTGCATAGCTAAACTATCAGCCTCCTTCCCACCCCTCCTCCTCCACCACCACCCCCGCCTGCCTCAACCACCACCCCAATCATCAACCTTCCTCCCCATCCTTCTGCCTCAAGCCCATCCCCACAAGCACTATCAAACTCAAACCCTGTCGCAATGCACCCGACAACCTTCCATCTACCTTCCTCAAACAATCTGCAGACAACATTGCCTATCCCATCTCTATTCTTATAAATAGATCCATACAAGAATCATACATCCCATCTATCTGGTGCCAAGCTTACATCATCCTCCTCCACAAAGGTGGCAAAACTACTGATACCACCAACTGCAGGCCTGTTGCCATCCTTTCCCCTCTTTCTAAAATACTACAGAAAATAATACAAGTACAACTCATAGCACACCTAACACTAAACAATCAGCTCTCCCCTACCAAACACGGCTTCCACCCTGGCCACAGCACCATGACTGCCCTTCTTTCCTTTCTTGAAACCATAAACCTTGAACGTGACTCAGGCAAGTTCGTATCCACACTATTCCTAGATCTGTCAAAGGCCTTTGTCACCATCTTACACACCCTACATATATCCCAACTCTCCACCCTACACCTCTCTCCCACAACCATCGCCTAGTTTTCCAGCTACTTGTCCAACCACCAACAAGCTGTTTAATGGAAAACTTAAACCTCCCCACTTCCTTCCCACAGGTGTCCCACAAAGTTCTGTTTTTGGCCCTCTTCTCTTCAACCTATTCATTAACAACTTTCACCAATCCATCCCAGACTCATCTATCATGCAATATGCAGATGACTCAACAATCATCTGCTCAGCCTTCTCCCCCTGTGAGCTCCTAGCAAAAACCCAACTAGCCTTCTCCAAAACAGAAACCTGGATGCAGTCTAACCATCTGCCACTAAATGCAAATAAACCCAAACTAATGTTTTTTTTCCCCTACCAAAAACTCCATTGATAAATCCACATTCACCATACAGAGCCAAATTAACACCCACCTTGAAATTGTTCCCAACACCAAGCTTCTTGTCATCATTATTGATGAAGAACTAAAATTTGACACCCACATCCACTCCACAATCAACAAAATCCACCAAAAGTTAGGTCTCCTCTACAGGCACAACCACTTCCCAAGCCCCTCTACCCGTCAAATTCTTGCATCCACCTTCCTACTCCCCTTCCTTATGTATGGTGCCCCTCTTTTCACCAATCTCCATCTTGACCTTCGGTCCAAACTTTAATCCTGCTACCACAAGATCTCCAAATTTGCAACCAATTAAAAAAACTCATCCCACCACTGCCACTCCCTTCTCACCCTCAACTGGTTTGAACTACCCAACTACCTCAGTTACCTACAACTCACCATTGCCCACAAGCTCATCTTTAAACCTGCCAACTGCCCAGCTCTTGCTACTTCCTTAAAACCTTACATTCCCAACTGCTAACTCAGATCCAAAAACTAAAATTTCCTTCAGGTCTACAAACCTGCACGACCTCCTAGCCATCTACTGCTGTCCCACTCCTTAGCTAAACAGTGGAACTCTCTCCCACACACCTACACAACCTACCTAACCATATAAATTTCAAATCGCAGCTACTCTGTCATCTTTCTTCCAAATGGGAATGCCTTTGCCACGCTCCAACTTAAACCCCCCCATTCCACCTTGCACTGACTCATCCCACTACCTCTACTATTACTTCATCCCACCCAAAACAATCCCTCCTCTACTAAAAACTAATTTTCTCTCTAATATCTATTGTACTATACTCTCCAATTTCAAATAGCTGTTGGACATGCTACACTTAAAGAAATCCCAATCTCTCAGAGGCACATGCTCCAGGGATCATCACAATTAACAAACCATGCTGTAGGGATAGGTTCCTGACCCAGAGACTCCCCAGACTCTGGAATAGACTGCCCATACATGTCAAGCAGAGTGCCTCTTTGTCCCTCTTCAAAAGGAACCGTGATGATTGGATGGGAGATAGGAAATTCACCATGGGGATCACATCAGTCGCCCTGCTAGACAGGGGTCCAAGGAAGTAAATACTGTGGGAAGAAATAGCCAGGGAATTGTTATGGCTAGGCTTGTATAGGCCCTAGGGCCGATAGCCTAGTACCAGCCTAGGAACCTATGAACCTATATACTATTACCCTCTCCATGCATAATATTTTCCTAACCTACTAACGGCTAGTAGCTATATATTTTGAAATGTTAAACCTACAATTGAGTTAATAACAAAAATATTCACTTTATGTAAATGTTGAAATTTCTGTATTGAATTATGTCTTTTCATTTTTGTAACATTATGACAAGCCAATTGCAAATATCATGGAGCTTATCTGTAAATGTTTAATTAGCTTTATGAACTATGTCCTTTTGTAACATGTGAAATGTAACTTGCAATTATTGTGGAGCTTTTCTCCCTGGGCCTACACTGAAAACGGGCTCTTCTTGAATGAGTGGACTTCCCCAGTCATCAAACTTAAATAAATAAATAAATAACCATTTACCCACTTTATCAGGGGACATTAGCTCTGGGGTAGTTTCCAACTGTTCCCAAGTGAAAACATCACTAAATCTAGGAATCATATGAGGAAAAGTGAACACTTGTTTTGAATTAAGCTCAGGTTCACCTTCCAAAGCATCAGAATTATTGGAGTCAGTGTCAACTAGGAAATCACCATTGTCCTGATCAGATTCTTCTTCATTCCTTAAAACAACAAAGGTCTCTAGCTAGAATAGCTCTAGACCCATATATGAGAACACAACCATCACAATTAGCTGTCTGCAGAGCACTCAGCCAAGGGGACCACATCAGCCTTATAAACATCTGTAATCTGGTTATCAGTTGTATAATGAAGCTTTTAATTCTTTTTCTTGTTACCTTTATTACTAGATAAAATATCTGATGACAGTGTTATGTCTGGTATGTCGTCTCTTACCCAGACTACTCCTGTACCTAATGGGTTTGGTTGTCTAATACCTGTGCGAGGTACTAGAACAACCCCAGAGGATGTGTCTAAACCCCAGTCTATAGTGGCTGACAAAGCTATACTAGAGTGAGTTGAGGCAAAAGGTAACTGATCTGCAGGCCAAAGAGTGACCCTGACAGAATCACTAACCACTGGTTGAGACATATTTTTATTTTTAATTTGTTTTTTCTTTTTGGTGCACCGGATTTGTTGGGGGGGGGGTACCACAGTTAGGATCCATCAAGTCAGGGGAGAGAACACCAGCCAGAATGATAAACTGACAGTACTTAGGTTTCGTAATAAGTATGTCACAAAAACAGTTTGAAATGTGTTCAGAATTTTTTTACAACTGACAGAAGTTAAAGAAGGTCCAGCACACAAAGCTGAAATGTCAAAGCAACCGATGTTCCAAAGCAGTGGTTAAAAATTAGCTCCACACACTTTAACTACATTAAACTGCCATAAAATAACATTTATGTTGCAATTTAAACTACATTTTCAAGTCAGTGAGAGTAAAATCTCTGCAGTACATTTAAATCACTTAATTTGCATTAAAATTGCAATGCAATGTTAAAAACACACAAAGCAGGTCATACATAATAGTAAATAATGTATAATGCTATAAAATCCTGGTTTTGCGATATTTAGGTTCATAAGTTCATAGGTAGGTACTAGGCTATCTGCCTGAAGGCATTTATAAGCCTAGCCAGAATGTGTTGGCTTTCGCCGTCCCCTTAAATTAGTTCCCTGTGGCTGTGCCTCTGTCCAGCAGAGCCATTGAAGTGATCCCTGGGGTAAACTTTCTGTTTCCCATCCACTCGTCAAGGTTTCTCTTGAAGAGGGTTACTGAGGAGCTCTGTCTAATGTAGACTGGAATCTTATTCCAGAGCATGGAAAGTCTCTGGGGCAGGAATCTATCCCTCCAGCATGTCCTATTTATTGTTGTGGTGAAGTTTTGATCCCTAGAGCGTGTGGCTCGAGGAGATTTGGTTTTCTTTAGGTGGAGCATGTCCATCAATTATGGGTTGGACATGACCTTGTATGTCAGGCAGAGATCACCTCTGAGTAGGCAGTATGCAATTGAGTACAACTGGAGTTTCTTCAGTTGAGCTGCATAGGGCATCTGCTTGAGGCCAGTGATCCTCTTGGTGAGGTACTTCTGCGGTCTTTCCAGTTGTTGCAGGTGTCTTGTAAGGTACATCCCAAATGGGGCATTGTACTCTATGATGGGTCTGATGAGTGATGCATGGAGGGGCCCAATGACCACCTTCGATCTGGATGCAAACCCTTTTGTGATTAGGTGGGCCACATAGAAGGATTTTCTAACCACTTTGGCAATGTGATTATCAAAGGAGAGGTTCCTATCTACTTGGGTCCCCAGATCCCTTGTTACATCTTCCTTATTTAGGGGGCTATCACCTATGTGGTAGTTTGTGGGTACTTTGTTTTTTCCAAAGAGGATGACTGTGCACTTTTTGGCATTAGCTTGAGACCATGGTTTTGACATCAGGTATCTGTCTCAGTGAGACCCTTTTGGAGGATGTCTGTGTCAGCCGGAGAGTGAATTATAGCCCCTAGTTTGCAGTCGTCTGCGAACTTGGTCAGCCATAGTCCTCCTGTGCTTGGCTATACCTCTGAGAAGTATATGCCAAACAGGAGGGGTCCTAGGACTGAGCCCTGGGGAACACCACTTGTAACCGGTTTAGAGTCAGACCTAGCTCCCTAAACTCTTACCATGTGGGTACTGTCTGTGAGCCAGTTGGCATCCTATCTCATGACGTAGGGGTTTATGTTCAGGCTAGTGAGCTTGTCTATATTACCTGAGTGGGGAATGGTGTCGAAGGCCTTTGCAAGGTCTAGGTAGGCTGTGCGGACCACCTTTCCCTCGTCTATACCCTTGGTAACTGTCTCAAAGAAGTCCACTAGGTTTAGGAGGCATGATCTGCCCTTAACAAAGCTGAACTGGGTAGGGTCCAGTGTTTGGAGGTTTCCAATGTCTCTGTTAATGAGATCCATGATGATGCGCTCCATAACTTTGCAGACCAAGCTAGTGAGGCTTATAGGGCAATAGTTCCCAGGGCTCCACCTTTGTGGAGTGGAATAACTGTTGCTGTGCACCACACTGTGGGCACATAGCCTGTGGAGAGGCTGATTTTAAACAGTGTGTTTAGGTGAGGGGTTAGTTCATCTTTGAGCTCATGTAGGACACAGCCTGGGACACCGTCTGGTCCCATTGATGCTGTGTTTTTGGCTTTGGAGAGGGCTGTTTTTCACCTGAGTGTCTGTGATTTCAGGGGCACTGCATTCTTCTGGTATAGTTATGGGCCCTTTTGGGGGGGAGAGAGGAGGGGAGAAGTTTGCACTGAACCTGTCTGCCAGAATGTTGGCTATATCAGTCAGTTCAGTTTATTTTGTGCCATTCTGCACTAACTCTAAGCAGATCTAAGAATTGCCACTTAGATTTTTGCCATAGCTAAAGAATGCCTTGTGGTTATGTTTGGAGTCCATGGCAATTTTTCTTTCAAAGCTAGCCTTGGATGATTTTATGAGGGAACATAGTTTCTTGCTGATACTGATCAGGGATGTCTTCCCTTCTTGGGATTTTACTCTTTTCTGTACTAGTTTCCTCCTTCTATTGTATAGCTTGTTTATGGCAGGGGTCCCACCAGACTGGTTTCTTTTTCTTGGAGGAGTGAGTCTTGGTTTTGTTTGGGATAGCATGATCCATGCATTCTTGTAGGTGCCCGTAGAGTGCATTAGTAAAGGAATTTGCAGCTTGGACAGGGTTATCCTTTAGCATGGGGGCTTTGAAACTTCCCACCTCGGTCTTAAGTAATGTGAAGTTTGCTTTTGAAAAGTTTTTCACAGTGGTTTCTTTGACTGGGGGTGGTGGCGGAATGTGGATATCCGAGTGATTAATTTATGGTCAGATCTAACCAGCGAGGGGTTGACCTCTGGTGTGGAACACCGGTCGCCCATGTTGGTGATGACCAGGTCCAATATGTTGTCACCTCTGGTGGGGGTGTTGACCAGTTGATCCAGGGCATTTGAGTTTATAAATTCTAGGAAATGTTGGGCAAGGGAGTTTGTACTTGAGTAGTTCTCCCTGTTAATGTTTGGGTAATTGAAATCACCCAGTTTGTTTGGAAGGGCCTTTATGTTTCCCAGTGTTTCCAGGAATGTGGAGTGGAAGTACTAGGACATGGTGGGTGATCTGCAGCAAGCTATAATTTGAATAGCAGTTTTGCCCATTGTTAGTTGCATGTGGATGATCTCTAAAGCATCGTGCTGCGCCACTAACCTGGAGGTGTGGGTATCCTTGATGAATATGGATACTCCTCCACCTTTTGTATTTCAGTCCGGGTTTTGTGGCCAAAATGTATGGTATGAGTTGTAGCCTGGTAGTGCTGGGGTGCTCTCTGGAGCCTTAAACTAGATTTCTGTTACTGCACATATATTGATTTTCTCCATACTGAGGAGTGCCTTGAGTGTGTGCATTTTGAGGTTTAGACGTCTGGCACTGAGTAGCATTACCCTCAGTTTTTTATTACTTGTGCTATTTATGGCGGTGGGTTTGTCTTTTGAGCCTTGCCTAAAAAAGGCACTATGGGGGTGACAAGAGCCTTGGCCAGTATTCAAAAGCCTAATGGTGACAGGTGCAAGCCATCTCTAGAGAAGCAGCGTGGCTTGTCGAGCATGTCATCCCAGGATCCCCTTTGAATGACACCAGAAGCTTAGCCAATTGTTGAAATTGATATTTTTTTCTCTATACCATGGTATCATTCTTGGTGAGGGCAGGATGCTACTCAGGGTCAGGGTCATACTGGCCTGTGCTACGTGATCAGAGACCTCCTCCATGTCTCTTTTCATGTAGTCCAGGGAGGTATGGCTCATGTCATTTGCACCAACATGGGCAATAACAGAGACATATTTGTACCTGTTCTGGAGTGACCTGAGTGCTTTTATTACATGGCGGATCCTGGCACCTGACAGGCAGCTAACAGTAACCTTCTCCTTGTTCAGCCTAGTGAGTGGGACGTCAGTGTGCCTGACTATAGAGTCACCTATTACTAGTGTGTTGGGTATGTTATTTTTGCCTTATGGGCTGTGATTGTGTGGCAAACTGGCTTTGTGAAGTATGTGTTTCATGGTTTGTGTTGAGTGTGGAGATTGCTTGGATGTCTGCTTTGGGGTCTCTGTTGCTTCTGCAGATTTTTATTTAGAGCCTCCGAGTATGTTTTCATGTATTCATGTGTGTTTTTTGCCAGTGCTGGTTTCATAGGTCTATGTGAGACTGGTGATGTGATGCAAGTAATTCCCTTCTTCTCTTGACTGCCTGATCCAGTCGGGTTGAGAGAGCTTAGCCTCCAGTGTGGCTGTATAATTGCATCTCTTGCATGTATTAGTGTTTGGTGGAAGGAGGAGAGGGATGTCTGTGTACATGAGGCAATTGTAACATTGCCTCAAAATGCCCATATTCACCAGTTGGACCAGAGAGTACACCTGAAACTGCCCTTTGGACATGCCTGGATAGGTACAGTGAACTGTTTTACTGATTGGCTGGTAAGGTCGAATAGAGAGCCTTGTCCTTCTCTACAGTATGGGGGGGGGGGTCTAGTGCTAAGGTTTATTAATGCTTGCTATGAGTTTTGAGCAAGTGCTGGTATGAGAAGTGAATGGTTTGAGTGCTTAAGTTGAAAGTTTGTCTAGTTCCAAGGGAAAAATTGAAGAGTAGACTTTGTGGAGCCGGGAATAGTTATACCATAGCTAACCGGTGCTGCCCAGTGTGCAAAACCACGCAAATGTGGGTTTTATAGCAGGGAAATGAAAGAGATAGAAATTAGCCTAAAATGGCCAATAAACTACTAATTTCGGGGCTGAAACCACTCCTCCAGGGAAAGATAGGCTGCTCAAAGCTCCCTCTCTCACAGTGAACAGAGAAACTTCCTTCTATCCAAGTAAGGTATGGGCAAACACAGAAACTTGTAACACAGCACTGGATTCAGCACTAACTTGAAAACTGGACTATACTAGCTTAGAAAGGCAGGAAAACAAGTATGTATATATATATATATATATATATATATATATATATATATATATATATATGTATATATATATATATTTCTTTTCAGAAAATAAAGTGAATACAATAAAAAAAAACACTTTAAATGCACAGAAATGGCTATCATACTTGAGTGTGTAGCCTACAACAGTTAAACAGGTAATTTAAACACAAAAACAACTTTGTTAAGGTGCAGGCAATAAAATAAGTACAATATGTAGCTGAAACAAACTTTTTAAATCACAGAAACTCTAGAAAATTGGTGTTTTAGGCAGAATTAGCTAAAGGCATCAAGAAAATGCAGAAAAATAATACTTAATCACTCCAAAGTCTCTCTTTTGTCTCTCTGGTGCTGTAGAACTCTGCAGGGTACCAGGCAGGAGCTTGCTGAGCTGTATACTAGCACAAAACCCTTGCAAATGCGGGTTTTATAGCAGGGAAATGAAAGAGATAGAAATTAGCCCAGAATGGCCAATAAACTACTAATTTCTGGGCTGAAACCACTCCTCCAGGGACAGATGGGCTGCTCAAAACTCCCTCTCTCACAGTGAACAGAAAGACTTCCTTCTATCCAAGTAAGGTATGGGCAAACACAGAAACCTTGTAACAGAGCCCTGAATTCAGCACTAACCTGAAAACTGGACTATAGTAGCTTAGAAAGGAGGGAAAACAAGTATATATTTTTTATTGTTTTGTTTTTTTTTTCAGAAAAAAAAGCAGATACAATCAAAAAACACTTTAAATGCACACAAATGGCTATTACACTTGAGTGTGTAGCCTACAACAGTTAAACAGGTAATTTAAACACAAAAACGACTTTGTTAAAGTGCAGGCAGTAAAATAAGTACAATATGTAACTGAAACAAGCTTTCTAAATCACAGAAACTCTAGAAAATTGGTGTTTTAGGCAGAATTAGCTAAAGGCAGCAAGAAAATGCAGAAAAATGATACTTAATCACTCCAGAGTGTCTCTTTTGTCACTCTGCTGCTGTAGAACTCTGCATGGCACCAGGCAGGAGCTTGCTGAGCTGTATACTAGCCCAAAATCCTTGCACATGTGGGTTTTATAGCAGGGAAATGAAAGAGATAGAAATTAGCCTAAAATGGCCAATAAACTACTACTTTCTGGGCTGAAACCACTCCTCCAGGGACAGATAGGCTGCTCACAGCTCCCTCTCTCACAGTGAACAGAGAAACTTCCTTCTATCCAAGTAAGGTATGGGCAAACACAGAAACTTGTGACACAGCCCTGAATTCAGCACTAACCTGAAAACTGAACTACACTAGCTTAGAAAGGCAGGAAAACAAGTATATTCCTTGTTTTTTTGTTTTTTTTCCAGAAAATAAAGCAGATACAATAAAAAAAACACTTTAAATGCACAGAAATGGCTCTCACACGAGTGTGTAGCTTACAACAGTTAAACAGGTAATGTAAACACAAAAATGACTTTGTTAAAGTGCAAGCAGTAAAATAAGTACAATATGTAGCTGAAACAAGCTTTTTAAATCACAGAAACTCTAGAAAATTGGCGTTTTAGGCAGAATTAGCTAAAGGCAGCAAGAAAATGCAGAAAAATTATACTTAATCACTCCAAAGTCTCTCTTTTGTCTCTCTCTGCTGCTGTAGAACTCTGCAGGGCACCAGGCAGGAGCTTGCTGAGCTGTACACTAGCACAAAAACCTTGCAAATGCGGGTTTTATAGCAGGGAAATGAAAGAGATAGAAATTAACCCGAAATGGCCAATACACTACTAATTTCTGGGCTGAAACCACTCCTCCAGGGACAGATAGGCTGCTCAAAGCTCCCTCTCTCACAGTGAACAGAGAAACTTCCTTCTATCCTAGTAAGGTATGGGCCAACACAGAAACTTTTAACACAGCCCTGAATTCAGCACTAACCTGAAAACTGAACCATACTAGCTTAGAAAGGCGGGAAAACAAATATTTTTTTTGTTTTATTGTTTTTTTTTTTTTTGAAAATAAAGCAGATACAATCAAAAAACACTTTAAATGCACAAAAATGGCTATCACACTTAAGTGTGTAGCCTACAACAGTTAAGCAGGTAATTTAAACATAAAAATGACTTTGTTAAAGTGCAGGCAGTAAAATAAGTGCAATATGTAGCTGAAACAAGCTTTTTAAATCACAGAAACAATAGAAAATTGGCATTTTAGGCAGAATTAGCTAAAGACAGCAAGAAAATGCAGAAATATTATACTTAAGCACTCCAAAGTCTCTCTTTTGTCTTTCTGCTGCAGAACTCTGCAGGGTACCAGGCAGGAGCTTGCTGAGCTGTATACTAGCACAAAAACCTTGCAAATGTGGGTTTTATAGCAGGGAAATGAAAGAGATAGAAATTAGCCCAAAATGGCCAATAAACTACTAATTTCTGGGCTGAAACCACTCCTCCAGGGACAGATAGGCTGCTCAAAGCTCCCTCTCTCACAGTGAACAGAGAAACTTCCTTCTATCCAAGTAAGGTATGGGCAAACACAGAAACTTGTAACAGAGTCCTGAATTCAGCACTAACCTGAAAACTGGACATTTTCATGTCCTTCTCATTTGTTAAGTCATTGTTATACACCCCTGACCTAATCCTAAATGCAGAGAAAACCAAGTTAATGCTATTTTTACTAAAACCTAAAAAAAACTTTAGCATTACATCAAAAGACAATACTACATTAGAAACAGTATCACAGACTAAATTGCTGGGTGTTATTATAGATGAAAAACAAAAATTTGAGCATCATATTCTTCATGTCATTAAAAAAATACTTCAGTAACCTGGTGCACTTTATCGAGCTAGTTCAAATCTCTCAGAATCTGCTAGGAAAACCATAGTTCATCCTATCTTGTCCCATCACTTCTTTATGCAGCTCCTATTCTTACTAACATGCACTCTGCATATATGAACAAAATGGATGCCTGCTATAACAAGATAGCTAACTTCACAACTAACCTTCATCCAGAACACAACACCGTGTTGCCCTAAAACAATTACACTAGACTGAGCATCCACAATATCTCTCCTGCACACGGCTCATTACTGAACACAGCCTGATTTATAAACCTGAAAACAGTCCTTCTTTAAACAACATTCTCCAGCACTACTCACCTACAAGGGAACTGTATTCAGGAAGTAAAAGTCGCCTATTTTTAGTAAATCTAAAACCACAGCTGGCAACTTTACTGAAATGCCACCAAAACTGTGGAACAACATACTAATGGAAGCTACTAGAAAAAGTGAAATCCTTTAAAGCCCGACTCAGATACCTGTCCAACTCTTGATTATGCTCCTGCTCTGCACCTGGATATTCATACCACATTGTCACAATAACTGTCTATTCTTATAGCCATCCTCTTTTCTACTTGTAGATAGCCAACATGGGAATTTCTGCCCCTAATTTTGCATAGATCATATGCGTGCCTTTGTTTCTTTTCTTTTTGCCTATGTATGTTTTGTAAACTTCATGAATTTCTCAAATCCATTGTTTTGGTAGTTTAAAATGTAATTCCATGCTGTGTTTCTAATCTTTTATGTTTTAATATAAAACATGGAGCTTCACTTCCTGTCTTCCACTGAAAACGGTTTTGTACAGTCAGATTACCCCAGTCAACAAATAGAAAGAAAGAAAAAAAGAAAGAAAGAATAAAAAAGAAAGAAAGAAAGAAAGAAAAATAAAGAAATAATACTGAGTTAACTGCCCTTGCAGGCCATTGAAGACTAACCAATTATCCCATCTGGTGCTTCTAATTAACCTATCCCATTGGAGTTTAGACTCACGTAACCCTTTTTAAAACTCATATTTACATATAACTCTAGAGACAATACTAGATCAAAACATAGATTTTTGGAGGGGACATATGCATTGGAAGAAAGCATTTAGGAGCTGTTTCTGTCCATTACTAGTACAGAGGGAGTCCTGTAGTAATATTCCTATTTCCCATCCACTGATCCAAAGGAATGCTTGGTGAGGGATAAGCTTTGTTTTACATGAATGGGGAGTCTGTTACAGATAAATAGTATCCTGTATGAGACATACCATCCCTCGGAATTGTTCTGGTACTGTTGCAGAAAAGGTTTAGGTCCCCAGATCAAATAAATCTGATACCAGCTGACTTGCAGATGTGAAGCAAATCCACTAGTAATGGGTCAGAAAATGCATTGTATGCTAGACACTGATTACCTTTTAACAGTCTGTTGGAGATCAGTTACAATGATAGGGCTTTGAGGCAGTCTATGTATTCTTCAAACCTTGTATCCTTTTTGTAAGGAATCTCTATGGGTGTTCCAGTTGTTGCATGTGCTTGGACAGATACATGCCTAATAGGGCATTATACTCAATGACTGACCGAATGAGGACTGAGTAAAGGGAACAATGACATTCCTGGATCTAGAAGCAATCCCCTTGTTTATGAGCTGTGCAATATAGAACAGCTTCCTTACCACAGTGGACACCTGCTGGTCAAAAGTTAGGTCACTGTCCTCATAAATTCCAAAATCCTGACCTGCTGGTTCAACTCTTTGGGGTGTGTTGATAATGTGGAAGTTCCTCTGGAGAGTCGACTTTCCAAAACAGATGACAATGTATTTTTTGCAGTTTAGCTTTAGTCAGTGAGTCTGTCACCAGTTATTTGTTTGAGACAAACCTTACTGTAGGGTGGCTGAGTCTTTTGAGGATTTCATCACTGCTTCTAGCCTGTAGTTATCTGCAAACTTAGTTAATCAGAGCCCTTTGGTATTGGCTTTTACTTCTGAGTGGTCGATGCTGAACAGAAGACTTCCCAACACTGAACCCTGGGGGGGGGGGGGGGCTCCATCGGTGACTGTTCTTTTTGTGGTGGTAGATTCACCTTTTTGAATATCCTGCATCCTATCTGTTAGCCAGTTGGCAATCCAGCAAGTGAAGAAGGGGGTTATTCCTAGTTTATTAAGCTTTTCTAATATGCCTGATAGAGGAAATGTGTCAAAAGTCTTGGGCAGGCTGACATAGGTGGTGTTACCATTTTACCTTCGTCCATTGTTTTGGTGACCTTTTCAAAAAAGTTCATCAGGTTGAATAAACATGACCTGCCTTTGACAAATCCAAACTGAGGTGGGCCCAGTGTCATGAGATTCCCTATGTCCTTATTAATTAATGATAATACTTTTCATGGCTTTGTATATGAGGCTGGTCAGACCTATAGATCTGTAACTTCCCAGATCCATAGAAGGTCCTGCCTTATGCAAGGGTAAAGCTGTTCTCCATTCACTTGGTAGAAAACCTGCATGGAGGCAAAGGTTGAACAGTGTTGCAAGGGATGTGGTTAAATTGTGCTACATGCTATTCAAGATGCATCCTGGATATGTCAGAACCTATTGATGCAGTATTTTTTTTTTTTTGCTTTTGATAGCACTTTCAAGACTTGGTTTTGTGTGTTTGCTGGCAACAAGTCAGTTTCAGATATTTCATGTGAGACAAGACAGTGTGGAGGAGAGTAAAATTTGAGCTGTATTTGTCAGCAAGTAGGTTAGCTAAATCTTCAGCCTTGGTACAGATAATGTCATTTACATTCAGCTCAACACATTGTTGCGTTGTGCTCCTGAGATTAAAATATAACTAAAAAAAGCATTGTGATTGTCCTTTGCTTGGGTAAGTATTTTCACCTCAAACTTGGCATTGGGAGCATACCTCTCAACTGTCCAGATTTTCACAGAATGTCCAGATTTTTGCCTTATCTTTTTGATCTGTTCCTCATAAAATTTGTGGCTTTCTGGCAAATCACTGAGATGATCTGAGGATTGAAGTCACTAAATAATGACATACATTTGAGTTTCAGACTTCAAATATTTCAGAAAATGTGTTTTAACACAAACCCTGTTAATCTAGCAACTTTCTAAGTTTATAAGAGCAATATTTAAAATTGCTCCCTATTGTTGGACCTCTGTCCCTACATTTTGTCAGGCTTTGTCTAGATTTCTTGCACTAAGAGGTTGAAAGATATGATTGGAAGATTTAATGAAGCCCCTGAGTTGCTTATTTAGTTTTATGGTGAGAGCTCTGTCATTCTGAATATTGCTCTTCTTACTTTTAGCCAATACCTGTTCCTTTTATTGTAAAGCTTATTGATATTAAAGTTCCACTAGAAGACTTTTAGCCAATAACCTGTTCCTTTTATTGTAAAGCTTATTGATATTAAAGTTCCACTAGAAGAGTTTATTTTTGAGTTCTGCACTTTGCTTGTTTCTACTGGGTACCGCTGCATTTATGAACTGTTTACATGCTGGTATAATTTAATGATGCATAATTCCACATATTCAGTACAGTTAACGGTGTTTGGTGGGGATTTGAAGCTTGCCAATTTATTACTTAGGAGTAAGGTAATTTGTCTTGTAAAAAAGTTAATAGTACCAAAGGGAGAAGTGGTCCATGGATTCAATTTTATTTTAAAGAAGACGGCTTTATAGTCAGACCTAAGAAGAGACAGAGCTATGCAAGAATGTGCAAGGTGCCCCCCTATTATTAAGGACAAGGTCTAAGATGTTATTCCTCCTAGTGGGTACTCTGGTTAGTTGTTCCAGGGCATTTGTATTGACAAAGACCAGGAATCTCTGTGCTTGTGCACTAGTAGTGGTGTAGGTTTTCCAGCCTATAGTTGGTTAGTTTAGGTGACCCATGAAAACGGTATTGGGTTTAATACTGAGTGACACTAATTCATGCAGCTAGGCTTTGTGGCTTTCTTGGGTCATAGGGAGAGTTCTACAGCTAGCCAATAGGTGGGTGAGGGACCTTTCCAATGGTAATTTGGACATGACGAAGCTCTAGTTCATCATGCTGCTTAACCATCCTTGATGCAAATCTCACCTTTTCGCAATTGTTTTTATTAAAAATCTTAACAACAAAACATTAACATATGATAATAGAAATATTATAAAACAAATATACAATAGCTAAAAGAGCAATACAATTAACTAAAATAACTACTTACAATGGTACTGCGGTGGTGGTGCTGCGGTAGCATTGTCGCCTCACAGTTGGACGTTGCCCGTTCGATTCTCAGTTAGAGCGTCTTCTGTGTAGCGACATGCGTGAATGGGTGTTCCTTCGTTGAAGGTTGTGCATTAGGCCCGGCAAGCCAGTACATAAAAATCTACTGCCAATCATTAGCGGATCGGAGTTCCGCTGTGGCAACCCCTAACCAGGAAAAGCCGAAAGACACAAACTACTTACAATGGTGTCTACTATAAAACAAAGCTTTTTAAACAGAAAAATGTGACAAGAGTAGCTGTTAATTATTAAAGTCTGTTTATCCAGCAGTTGTTTGAATTTCAACCATATATTATATGAAGAGGTGATTCTAGATGTTTCTGTCTTGATTATTATAAGTTCAAGATGACAGACTTCAGCTGCCAAGTGTACAAAATCCTTCATAGTAGGAGTCGTCTGATTCTTCCAGTTCTTGGTGATGAATTTTCTTGCTAATGTTAACATACTCTATAAAAGAGGATATTTTATTTTCATGGCACAAGTGGAAATCGGTCTATTAAACAAAATAAGATATTTGGTCAGCATAAATTTATCATTAAAAACAGACTGTAAGAGAGAATTCATAGTATCCCAATATGTTTTACGTTTTACACAATTATAAAACATATGCTGCCACTTTAGTTTACATCTTCATCATCCTATGTCTTTATTATACATCAGTTCAACTTTACATGGTGTGATAAAGGTTGATGTTGAAGAAAAGGTTTAGATCCCTAGACCGAGTTTGTCTGATGCCATTTAACTTGCGGATGTGCAGTAAAGCCATCAGTACTGGGTCAGAGGATGCCTTGTATGCCAGACACTCACCTCAGTCTGTAGAATACCAACTAAAGTGACAGGGCTTTGAGTTGGTCCATGTAGGATATGTTCTTTAGGCCTTGTATCCATCTAGTAAGGCATCTCTAGAGCCCTTCCAGTTGCTGCATGTTTCTGCACAGATACATGCCAAAGGGGGTATTATACTCAATGAATGCCCTAATGAGGGCTGAGTAAAGGGGAATAATGACTTCCTTAGATCTAGACACAAATGAAGATTGAGACAGCTCCAGCTTTTTCCCCCTCCTGCACATTGGCTGGTCTAAAAGTGTGGAAGGCATTATAGCCATACACAGCCAAAGTACTCTCTGCCATTTTAAACCCTGTGTCAAGCACTACACAGATGTCTACTTCTTCCAAGGTGAGGTGTGTTTATAGGTAGTGGAGTTTCTTGCTTAGGTTCCTGGTAACACCTTTATGTTTTCCTTTTATTATTTCAATGTATTGGTATGTATATCTGGTTGTCTGGTGTCAAAAGACACTATGGTGTTGGATAGTGTCTTTTTCAATATACAAAAGCTTAGAGTGGAGAGGTATAGGCAAAGCAGCATGGTCTGTCAATCATGTCCTCTCAAGCTGACAAATATTGAACCCCCTTTAAAAGAAAACAAAAACTAAGCCAATTATTGAAATCAATTATTTTTTGCTCATATTGTAACACCATCCTTGACGAAGGTAGAATGCTGCTCATACCTGCTTAGAACACATAGTCTGAGAGCTCCATCATGACTCTCCTCATAGAGTCTGATGAGGTCCATCTCAAGTCGTTGACACCCACACGTACTATGACAGAGTCACATTCAAGGACATGAGTGCATGTGTGATCTGAAGGATCCTGGGACCAGCCAGATAACTAGACATTACCCTTTCCTTGCTCAACCTGGCAAGAGGAGCATCTATATGTTTTACAATGGGGTAAATTATAACTAGAATGTTTGGTTTAGTACATGCCTTCCTTATGGGCTTAGCATCCATGACTCTGGGACTCCTTGAGCTATGTGAGGTGGTAGGCTTATCAGGAGGACAGTGTTGCTAAGAGTTCCTTGTGCCTTTGTTGCATTTTGGAGGTCTTTGAGGTTTAGGCCATTTTAGTACCTCAGCATATGACATATTATGTGTGGTATGATGTTTATGGTGAGGTGTGGTGTGTTGTGACTGCTGATGATCCTGATGTCTGAGTTGTCTGTGTGTGAGACTTCAGCCTTCAAAGTCATTATATATGTACATTCCTCACACATGGCTTTATGTTGCATGAGTAACAGATGATCATCAGAAAGCAGGAAACAGTTTTAACGTTGTCTCAAGATACCCATTTCAATCAGGCTGGCTGTAGAAGTTGTGAGGAAGAGCTGTTCTATGGTTTAGACAGGAGTGATTTAGGGAGGAGTGGGAGCCTATAAGTGCATCGAGTTGAATTGGTGTTGGGATGCAGGGATTAGTTTAGGTAAACTTATTAATGAGCAGTGAGGGAGGTGCCTAATTTTTGGCTGTGATGTACAGGTATCACAGGCAGGTATTGCTGCAGTTTAGGGTGTGATTTATTTCACTCAGTATGTTATTGAAGCCTCATGTTTAGACTGCTAATGTTTTATGGATTAGGAAGGCTTCTTACAGAGAAAAAGGCTTTTGTACAGCCAACCCACTGTAGAACATGTACAACAAATATGGTATGCAAAGCATATAGTTTATTTCTTTTCATTTAGTCACAGATCAACGTTTTCCATGCTTCTCTGAGTCTTGAGTAAAAGACGCTGGATGAGCTCAGCTCAGTGCAGGTTATAGGAGATGAGCTGGAGATGACACCAAAACAAAAAAGCCAGTAAATCCAGACAATGGAGCTCTGTGACTCAGAACCTGTACCAAATCACAGTTCTATTTGGAAGGAGAGAGCTACCATTCAATGAATGGCATCTCCTGGAATGCATCTTTCCCAATCTCATCTTCCCCAAACTGAGCAGTCCCTGAATGATTTTGCATGCATCTTCTGTACTGTAGGAATATAATAGTGTGTGCACATTTCGTTACCTTTGCAGGGTATTTTCCTTTTCTCGTTATACTGTAGATATGTCTTTTTGCCCTCAACACTGGCAGATTTACAAGGTTTGCACCCTGCAAATAATACTTTCTTTTGCAGTGTCACCCACAAGTCTGATGAGTTGCTGCTTGATGAGTTAAACTCATCCAGTTTGATGCTGGTGAGTTTTGCATCATTTTCTGTTGGGGGCCTATTTAAAAATAATCTAGGATTGCTCTGCACATTTCTGTTTGGTCACTGTACTACAGCCATTTGATTAAATGTTAGTAATAGCTTTGGCAGGGATATTTGTGCTCTTATTTGATCCTTTGTCCTTGCAATAAGAGTACATAACTGTCTTGCATCATGGTCACCCAAGAGCAGACTCTACCAAAAGAAGGGCGAGAGATCTAGTATTTTAGCTTTCTATGTCACAAGATATTGAGAGAGTGCTATTATCTTGTTTGTGTAATAGTACGAAGTCACATCAGCAGAAAGAACCAATTCAGCTAAACCAGATTCCTGAACTATCTTGGTTAACAGTAGCTACCAACATTTTTGAATCGATTGGTCAACATTATTTGGTGTTAGTAGACACTTATTCAAATTGGTTCAAGATTGACTTACTTCCTAATCTAGCATTCAATACTGTCATCACTAAGATGAAGCATAATTTTTCAGTCTATGGTAGTCTGCACAAAGTTATTTCTGACAATAGCTCACAGTTTACAAGCCAACAGTTCAAAAGATTTGCTGAAGAGAGGGACTTTACTCATGTCCCAAGTAGGCCAGAGTATCTGCAGTCAAATGATTTGGCAGAACGTGCAGTTCAAAATGCAAAACAGTTACTAGAGAAGTCAAAATGAGACAATAGTCATGTTTTCCTGAATCTCTTGAATCTCAGAAATATTCTTCGTGATAAAAATCTTGGATCACCTGCCCAGAGACTTCTGTCGAGACAAACCAGAACCACATTACCATTCAGTAGTCAATTGTTGGCTCCATGTGTCAAGAACAACAGGTTAGTGAAAACCAATCTGTTGAAAAAGCATTTAACCCAGAAGTCCTACTACAATAAGACCAGCAAACCATTCAATCCATTACGAGAAGGAGAAGTGGTAAGGATGCAAACATCCAAAGGTTATGATCGGATTGAAGTCATGAAGAATATTTGCTCAGAGCTGAGACTGTACAGTGTGGAATGGCAAGGAGTAGAGTTTAGGCAGAATCAGAAACATTTGATGCTGGTGTCCAAGCCTATACCACAGCACATAGCCTGTGAGGAAGACTCTTTATCTCAGAGTGAGTTGTCCAGTGTTCCAGTTCCAGAGGAAGTTTCACAGAATATTCCCATTCCTGTGATGAATCCAGAAGTTCCTAATATAAATTGTTCTCCAAAGACTGTCCCTGTTGCTAAACCCAGTTCAAATTGTTATGTTATCAGATTTGGTTTCATCTCCAGACGATGTTACAGATACAGGGCAACTTGGACATGAACATTGTGTTTGTTTCTGATATCTATAGTAATGCATGTCTAACTCCAATGTTATTTTCAACTAAGGGCAATTTTTTTAAGAGGGAGGATGTAGATGTGTGTATGTATCTTTATGAAGCTATCTAAAAGCTTGCACAAGTGTATAAATACTGAACACGTGAAAGCCTGACTGCCATTTTGTAGTAAGCTGTTGAGCTGTAAGCATGTATGTCTGTAAGGTCTGTCTGTTAATCAGGTAGTTTATATTTTATGATGCTGCTATTCATCCTGATATATTTCTATTTTAAAAAGCATCTAAATGAACTAACCCACCTATTCGTCATCTGTGTTAGAGAGGGACGAGCGACAGTCTGGCCTTTATTTTTTAGCTGAGAAATAAAGAAACTGTCTCCTGACAAAATATACAGTGTGACAAACTGGAAACTAGCCAAACAAAGCATGAGCAGGACCATATGGCAAGGCAGAGTTCACAGCATGGCAGCCTGCTGCACCTAGAGATGTACAGTGTCATGTGCACCACAGCCACGTGAAGGTGTGGAACAATGGCATACAACACAACATTCTGTGCACTAAATAGGTATAGAGCTCAACCAGTGCTGTGGCATAGAGGGATAAAGCCCTAACTATGGCTCAGGTGACCTGGATTCAACTAGCAGCTTGGGCATTTCAGACACTGGCAAATTGGGTGGGAGTGCCTAAACCAGAAGGAAGAAAAGTTCACCTCACTACTCCCTGAGGGGAGCTGTAGTCCATAAAGTGGGGATTAGTCCTCAGTGGATTCCAGGATGAGAACAGGAGAGGGGGATGGACAAGACGGTAGATCATAATGTAAAAATCTCACACCCTTGTGGAAGCAGTTACCAATAAGATGCCTTGGGACACTCTTTGGTTCTATGCCAGCCCCAGCCCCAGCCCAAAATTCAGTATTAGTCCAAGATATTAAAGGGGGGGGGGGTAGAAGACCCAGCGATGGACGGGGACTCTGAGGTAGATGTCTGGAAGTTATGAAGCAAGGAGGAAGGGAACCAAAAAAAAAGTATAAAGTACTGTGAGAGTTTAAGCAGCATTGAATGATACAGGACAGGGGTGCACAGCATAGCAGCCTATTACCCATCAGAAGGATGGCACTGTGTGCAACGAAGACAGCATGCATACCCAGTTGTATGTATGTGTACTGAGTTTAGGGTGCCTGCCAGTAGATCCACCAACAGGTTAAGCTGTGACTTCCAAATATTAAAATGCAGAAGTGTGAGTAAACTGAATACTGAAACATTAGGTTGCATTGGATGTGTCTGCATTCTAGATATGCGTGTGTATGTTTCAGTGTATGCAGGTTAGTGTGAGAATAAATGTTAGGGAAGGGATAGTTTTGTATGCATGTGTGAGTTAGGGTTAGAGTAAGGACTACAGAAGTAGACAAATGTTGCATATGCATTTACACTGCATGCTTATAGTGAGTGTCTTGTTTAGTGGTATTGTTAGGGAAAGTGTGCTTTATAAAGCAATGTGTAGGGTTAGAGGCAGAGTTAGGGTAACCACACATGAGTAAAGGTGGGAAGGGGGGAAAGCAGTGCAGCCTTTGTGGCTTGCACAGCAAACGTGCACAGAACCATGACAAAATGGGTCTCAGTAAGAAGATGGAGTACATCTTTATAACCTGTGCACCCTTAAGCACATACTCATATAGCAAAAGGATGTGCCTGTGTTCAAACTGCATAATAGGTGATGGTACTTCTAGATCACAAACAATGTTATCTATATATATATATATATATATATATATATATATATATATATATATATATATGGGATCCATACAGATCCCCGAATGCACTTTCCACTGAAGCAGAAATCACCGCACATACTTAACCAAAAGTGCTGTTCACCGAAGCAGCACTTTCAGATAAGTATGCTCGTTGTGCCGGTCGTACTACAGTGCAGATAAGGGAAAATTCCCTTTTCCCCACTATAGAGCGACGTTGGAGTGAGAATATTAAAGTAGGGGGGATGTGGGGTGGAGGGGAGCTTGCCCCCCCTTGCATAGAAGTAGGTTTAATGTTTTTTTTTTTAAAACATACTTTACCGTAAGCACTTTTTCGGTGAAAGCGCTTTTGGTAAAGTATGTTCGGTGATAATGGATTTGGACATTTGATCTTTCGATAAAAAGCCCTAGATTCATATATATATATATATATATATATATATATATATATATATATATGTGTGTGTGTGTGTGTGTCTGTGTGTGTATGCGTTCATATATTTATGGGTATTGTCATGTCTGTACATAAATGTGCCAACATACTGCACCTGTCTTTATACTAATAAATGTATGGTAGCAGTGCAGATGTCCTGGGTTTGCTTTAAGCTGCTTTCTATATTTATATTGTACCACTGGTAGCAGTGGTAAGCCTTCTGGTCTGGAAGCTCAGAGGCATACATCCACTTAGTAGATCTCTGTAACTTTGCTGCATCTCAATTTGTGATTGCAGTGCTGGTAAACACTTACTGGTCTTTGAATTGCATCAGCATTTACATTCTTGCTTTACTGTACATGTGGATATGTTCTGTATATCAACTACAGGCTTGCTGTGCAGTAATATTTCTTTTATTCATTACCTTTTTCATAGTCTCTGTGAATCACACATTGGCTTTTCCATCATTTTTTTGCAATAGCCAATGCATACCATTATTTGTTTCTTGAGTCTGTGCATAATCACTGTAGGTTTACTGTCCTGAATATATAATGCATGCAGCCAGTCACAGTGAATATATAATGCATGCAGCCAATCACAGTTCAAGTGCTGTATATCATTTGTCATCATTGCTAACAGACAACTCTTTTACCATTGTAAGGGCAGGGATTCAAAGACAAAGTCACAGCTGTGTAACTCAGATTGCCCAAAAAACCCCAGTTGTGCTGCTCTGCCATTAAGTGATAGATAGTCATGAACTTTCCCTGCACTGTTGCATCTAATTAAAATGAAATGTGCGTTAGTAGGAATTATTCATCTGGACAATGTGAACCACTCAGCTGAGTGTCCTACCAGCCTGTGCTAATAAGCAGTACATGCACCTAGCAGATCACACAAAGGCATACTTCCTACACACACAGGCGGGTATACAGATAGTAGCAGTGACACAGACACATGAGTATGCATCCATGCCCCTCTCCACACCCACACCTACAACTTGCATACTATACTTACCTCAGCTGCTATAGGACAGGAAGGCTAAGGAGAGCACAGCTGCTATAAGATATGATTTTTTTCTACTCAGCCACCCTGTCAAATAGTAGAAGACTGCACATAGACAGTCATAAACCTTGCACAAAAACTTAGACATTCTTACACACAGACATAAAGTCACAGGAATACATACAGTTACACACATACACACACACACACACACACACACACACACACACACACACACACACACAGACACAAAAACTTTTCCTATGCGCTTCTCTTCAGTTTCATCAGTGGGTATTACTAGATACTATACTGCGTCATCAATGGGTGTTACTAGATACTATATTGCATCATCAGTGGGTATTACTAGATACTATACTGTGTCAACAGTGAGTATTACTAGATACTATACTGTGTCGTCAGTAGGTATTACTAGATACTATACTGTGTCATCAGTGGGTATTACTAGATACTATACAGTGTCATCAGTGGTATTACTAGATACTATACTGCGTCATCAGTAGGTATTACTAGATACTATACTGCGTCATCAGTGGGTATTACTAGATACTATACTGCGTCATCAAGGGGTATTACTAGATACTATACTGTGTCATCAATGGGTATTACTAGATACTATACTGTGTCATCAATGGGTATTACTAGATACTATACTGCGTCATCAATGGGTATTGCTAGATACTATACTGCGTCATCAGTGGGTATTACTAGATACTATACTGTGTCATTAATGGGTATTACTAGATACTATACAGCATCATCAGTGGGTATTACTAGATACTATACTGCGTCATCAGTGGGTATTACTAGATACTACACTGCGTCATCAGTGGGTATTACTAGATATTATACTGCGTGAAGCTAGAACTTGTAGTTTCTGATCTAACACTCCCATATATGATCACAATACTTGTTTATTGACCTACTCCAATACACACCAACAGTTCAATAACAATGTATTTTGTACCACTTCAAAAACACACATCTGCAACACTTTTACAACTGTGTTTATTGTTTTGCTGTTCTTCTTTTGTCAATGTTATACAAAAATTATTCATTTTTAGCAATTTCCAAAAATGCAAGTATAAAAAAAATAAAACATTCACATCCATATATTTTGCAAACAGCACACAACATTTTTTACTAGTTAAAGTTAGACCTAAAACTATTTGCTGTCATACTTTTGAGTGCTTGATTTTAAAACACAAAGCTTACTATGCTTCTGTTTTCACTAAGCAGCTATGATTTCTGTGTTTCTACGAGTCTTCTCTTGAAAGATATATATAGAGTATATAAAGTTTAGGACCCCGTTACTGTATAATGACAACAGGCAATATCGGTTCATTTCAGTTCATGTACAATGAGTGACTGAAAATGTAGAAACCTAATATTACACAAAACTTTTCAGACTGTTGTTTTTCATTCAGTTTCTTTGCGTTTATCTAGATACATAATAGGTCATATCATCAGTTCTATCCCCAACCCATCTCAGTCACCTATGCATGTTGCAGATTTGTTCAGTGACTACATTTAGTGTCTGTTCTTCTTTTATTCATTCATTCATGTTCCAGTACCTACTTTATCTATTATGGGGAGCCAGAGCATATCCAGGTATTCAATAGACTTAAGGCTAAGAACCAGTCCTGGAAGGAATGCCAGTCTCAGGACACATACATACGTTCACTCATGACCCCCAGCTGGAAGTGTGCAACTTGATAATGGGAGTCCCAATGCTTCAAAAATTAAAGTGCAATTTAAGGAGAAAAACACCAAATTCCAAAACATGTTACATATTTATAGCACTGTTGTATGGGGAAGGCCCCTGTACCTGTGATTTTGAGAGCTGTGGTCCCTGGCATTGCTGCTATTTTTATACACTTCCTCTTGGAATTAGGACAATATTCCTCATTTACGCAATATTTTTATTGTTCTGAGGGACACAGTTAAAATCCTCAGACTTTCAATGAGCACTCCTCTCTAATACAGTGCAAGCCATCTCTGCAGGTAATATGTATGAGTGTCATTTCACTTGCATGTCTCTGAGATATGGATGGAAACTGCATTGTCTAGTCAGAGTGAAGACAAGCAGACCCCAGAGAGAAGTCAGCCCACACACGAGCTAAATCAAAGAACTGTCTGCTGACCAGTATCAGTACAAACCGCTGTACCTGTTTTCATGCAAATTTAAAACATATATAAACATATTTTGTGCATGTTTAGTAATTCAAAAGTAATACACTGTGTACTGTTTCACATTCGTCTTTATTTCCTTTCATAGGTTAAGTGGTTTATTACATTTTTTGCAATTTTAAGTCATTAAAAAGATAAATTAATTGGGATTGGAAGCCTAAGTTCTGTTTTCTGCTTTGTTAACATTACTGTTCTATGGAATGCATGACACAAAGGACATTATGTCTTTATGAGGAACTGAGTATAGTGCAAATCCTAAATATAAAAACTTGAGGATGTTACCATGCATTTAGTTCCAAACAATATGTAGAAATCCTTTAAAGATGCATGCCTTGTGTTATATTTTATACTTAAGGGTCTGTTTTCTTGCCACTTATGTGCTTTTCTATCTGTTTATCCTTGATTCTGATTATTTCATTTGTTGACCCAATAGTCCCATTGAGCCTACAGCCTATTTACAGGGGAGTCCATACCTTTCAGCTGTACAGATTTTCACAGAATGTCCAGATTTTTGGCTCATATTTTTGGTCTGTTTCTCTTAAAATTTGTGGTTTTCTGGCAAATCATTGGGATGAGCTGAGGACTGAAGTCACTAAATAATTACATGCATTTGAGTTTCAAAGTTCACATTCTTCAGAAAATGTATGCTAAAACAAGCCCTGTTAGTCTAGCAACTTTCTATGTTTATAAGAGTAATATTTAAAATATGTCCCTATTTCTGGGCTTTTGTCCCCCATTTTGTCAGGCTTTGTCCAGATTTCTTGCACTAAGAGGTTGAGAGGTATGGGGGAGTCCCAGAGACAATGACCACACTGCATGCATCATTTCTGCTCACTACATTAGGAGGTATGATTTCAGGATGTACATGATATAGTAATGTGTTGTACGAGCAGCATGTGTAAAGGCAAATAAAGGCAAAAACAATTCATATCTAACATAAAAAAGAATAAAGACAAGCTAATGACCATCAAATTGTTTTACAGGTAAGGCTTTTCAGATTTACCCAACAGTAACAAGGTAAGAGTTGCATATATCCCGAAATCAATATAAAAATGGGAGAACTGTGTTCTAGCTAAATTTTTTTTTTTTGGATTTACTTAACAAGACATAAATACTTAAAGAGATACAGAGCTCTTATAGAAAGATTTACAGGGAACACAGCCCCATATCATTCAGGAATGAAGCCTGACCACCTAGGTTCATTTAGTGGCCCAGACCCTTAAGGAACAATCAGGTGAGAGAGGGACTGAGCTAACAATCAGTCACAGAAGTTCTTCCTGGAGACATATTCAGTATTGCACTCCAGTGTACAGAGACTCAAGGAAGAAACCTCAAGGAAGAAAGCTTGCCCAAGGAGTGCTTGCATCCCACCTTAGCATCATGAGTGTAGTGAACCACACTCTTAGAAGCAACTCACCATAGCCTGGCATTGCATCATGCCTGATGGTCTACAAGGGAGGAGGCTGTTAAGAATACAAAATAATTTCCTAATCTCACATACGATTGCTGATGTCTTTAGCTCTTCCCTAGTGTGTTCTGTTACCTAGGGCAGAGAGGAATGACTCAGACAGCTGGGAATATGAATGGATGTTCAAGGGGGACAGGGACCCACAAAGGATCAGCCGTGAGGAGGTAACACCAACCCATCTTTCTGACAGAAAAAAAAAACAGCAGTAGGTAAGTCATCAGTCACCTTTCTGGATATTGCTTGCTCTAAGCAATCCCTCTGACTTGTTAATTCATATAAAGTCAGACCATAAAGCAGTCACTTTCAAAGTCACCATCTCCCCTGACCCCCCCCCCCCTTGCCAGGGTTGAACAAAAAAACTTTTCCAAAGCTGATTACAACCTCCTGAGAGCAGGTATAAGCAGCTTCCCAGCCACCATCCCTTCAGCTGAATCAAGCACTAATGTCCAAGCCTACACCAAAAAACTATATGAGCACCTATATAGCTGCATGGACTCAGCAACACCTGACAGGACCAAATCATCTTCCTCAAGGAAGAGTAAACCTGTCTGGTGGACAGCAGCAATAAACTATAATAGAAGGAGGAAATTGCTGTCCAGGGCCATGAAGGAGCAGGTGCCAAGTTGGAAGCAATCTCTCCTTTGTCTGAACAAACAAATAAGGTCACTTGTGAAATCTTCTAAGTCTAACTTTGAGTCCACATTGACCACATCCACTAAGGACAATCACAATGCCTTCTTTGCATATGTCCACATTCTCAAAGGTAACTCCCAAATGTGCTCTGAACTGGTGGTCAAGAATACCACATACACACACACAATAGATATAGCCAACTTGCTGGCAGACAAGTTCATTGAAAACTTCACAACCCCCGTCCCCCCCATCCCCACTTCAGTAAACCAGGACATTGCCAGCACCTGACCCCTCCCCTCTTCACCAGGGAGCAGGTTATTAATGCCTTCTCAAAGGCAAAAAATACAGCCTCCATGGGACCTGGCAACATCCCTGGCTGTGTCCTACAAGAACTCAAGCAAGAGCTCTCAGCACCACTAGGCACCCAGTTCAACCAAAGCCTGTGCACTGGCTTCATCCCAGCAGAATGGAGGACAGCCACTGTCATCCCTCTGCACAAAGGTGGCGCGTCCACTGACCCAGGCAATTATAGACCCATCAGCCTAACTAGCCTGATCTGCAAGGCCATGGAACGCATTCTCATGGACCTTATAAACAAGGACATTAGCAACCTCCAAATGCTTGATCCCACTCAGTTTGGTTTTGCCAAAGGGAGATAATGCCTGTTAAACTTGGTAATTTTCTTTGAAACAGTTACCAAAGCCATGGATGAGGTCAAGACAGTGCACACCGCCTACCTTGACCTAGCCAAAGTTTTCAACACTATTCCCACTCAGGCATAATAGATACATTCTCTCAGCTAGGCATCAACCCATATGTTACCAGATGTGTAGCTAACTGGCTCACTGATAGAACTCACTCAGTCAAAATAGGGGAAGCCACCTCTAGTAGTAGACCAGTAACAAGCGATGTACACAAGGATTGGTGTTGGGGCCTCTACTTTTTGAGATATATTTTTCTGAGGTGCAAGCCAAAATCAGTGGTCTGTGGCTCACCAAGTTTGCAGATGAATGCAAGTTGGGCACTCTCATAAAATCCCCTAGTGGTATGAACATCCTCCAAGAGGGCCTTAACCAAACTAATGACTGGTGCCAGAATCATAGCCTCACACTGAATGCCAAAAAATGCATCATTATTCCCTTGGGGGAAAATGGTGTCCCCACTAATTATCACATTAATAACAACGTACTAAGCATGCAAACAGTCGTGAGGGACTTGGGCACCGAGGTTGTTAGCAACCTGGCTTTTGACCACCATGTTGCCTCCATTGAACGGAAGGCATTCTACATGGTCCACCTCATAAGTAAGGGTATTTCATCCAGGAACAAGGAGGTCATAACATCTCTGTTCTCCTCCTTTATCAGACCTATTATCGAGTACAATTCCCCCTTCGGTATGTACCTTGCCAAGCACATGCAGCAGTTGGAGAGACCACAGAGGTTCCTGACCAGGAAAATCTAGGATTTCAAACACCTCTCCAATACAGATGGGCTAAAAGCCCTGTCCCTCTACTCAGTCTTATACAGACTGCTCAGAGGTGACCTGTGTCTGACATACAGGGCCGTCTCAGACTCAGCCTTGATGGAGTTGCTGCATATCCGTACGTCAAACTCCACTCACATTCCCTGCATGCAAGGTCTCAACCTGGTTTGTGATATTAATAGAACTTGGTGGAACAGATTTGTGTCCCAAAGACTCCCCCATTTGTGGAATAGACTTCCTCGCCATGTCAATCAGAGTACCTCACAAGCCCTTTTTAAGGGGAACCTGGATGACTGGAAGGGAAACAGAAAATATACCCCGAGATCCCACCTGTGTCCCTGCTGGACAGGAAAAACAGGTGCTGACTTTGTGGGAACATGAGTGAAATTCTTGGCTAGGCTTATAAAGGCCTCTGGGCCAATAGCCTAGTATTGTCCTATGAACCTATAAGAAAAGGTATATATCTATAGTGTCTTACTGTGTTTTTTCCTGTTTGTGGGGAGCAGCAAAAGGTGAGGCACCTTGCAGACATGCCTTGTGCAAGTGATTAAACTGTTCTATGAAGCGCAACTGTACTTAGTGGCTGGACATTCATACAATTAGCTAATAATTATATTTGCTTCAGTCATATTTATTGTACACCTCATTTAGCAGTAATTGCGGTCAGTGGAAGATAAGTACAAACTAGCTGTGCCTGTGCAGGTTCTTGCAGATACAGGGTGGTAGAGACAGTTAACAAAACTGTGACTTAAAATCATTTAAATGTTGACAAAATATAGATTGAATGTTTATACTAACAACTAGCAGTCTTTGTTGCATCTAGTGTAACAGAATACGGTATGCTCTAGACACAGTTTTGGGTGCTAATGCAAATTAGCTGCTCAGGATTGCACAAATGTGAAAAGTTTAGTAACTCAATAGATGTTTATTTGTATTTGACAATTCACTCTTTTTTTTATCTGCTACCTGCCTCTCTCCCTGTCTTACTTGCTTCCTGCTAAGTGTACTATCAAGCTAAGTGCTGCAGAGGAAATGAAGAATAAATTTTACCCATATTTAGAAATCATTTTTAAGAGAAGTATACATGTTATATGGCTTAATTGCATATACCATCCCTAAAATAAAATACATACATTAATCTGACATTATAATAGGCAACAATACCTGCCAGTTTAGAAGTTCCTAGTAAACACTGCATTTACATAGATGTTTTAAACAGGAATTATCTAGCAAAAACTATGCAGTCCCTGTATGATCCCTCTTTCAAGGGCGTTACAGACAATAGTCATCTTAGGCAGAGTAAGGACTGTCAAATGCTCACTGAAAACACTGTACTGTTCGATAGCAATAGGAATACTTGTGAAAGATTTAGATACATTCAAGAAACTAAAATGAAACTGCAGTAAACGTGTTTATGACCATATACACAAACTCACCTGAAGACATGCTGAGGTTCTAAAAGACTCTCTTCCTAAAGCCTCATAAAAACAAATATCAGAAAGTCCTATACTTACCATCTTCAGAATCTCAGACACATCTAACAGACTTTTCACTGCCCTAAACTACTCACACTTGCATATTAGCTGTAGGAGGGTAGGGCGAAGAGTGTGACACATAAAAACTGTGACTAGGTCGGTCAGTTGTCAGGAATGCACACTCCTAATGCCTACATAATAGCTTGGCAATGCCAGGAAAGTACTGTCATCAGTAAGAAGAAGAATACACACCCCTCACTGGACTTTGAAAGGAGTGTGTGGCCTGCTTACTTGGGGACCAAAATCAGTGACACTGCAATTAGGTTAAAAGGAATTCAAGATTCAGTATGGTCATTATTCATGTCAGGGTGGACAAATCATTGCATTAGTATAATGGGGTATGGTACATTTCTTAAAACCCCCTCAAGCAAAACCCACTTACTTGGCAACATTCCTTCTTCACCTTGAATAGCACCTGCATTCTGAAATAAAATCCTGGCATTCAATGCCTGTTAGCCTTCACTACCTGGATTGCTTTCCTTCTGGTGGGCGGCACCCACCACCTGGAGAGTGCAGGCTGCATATACTGAACAAGACAGTTCCATCTGCACATTTTTTCAGGCCTTAATCCCCAACCAAAAGAAAAAAAAAAAGCAATGTCTTTCGGCTTATCCCCATTAGTCTTTGCCACAGTGGATCACCAGTCCGCAGATTGATTGGCATTGGAGTTTTTACGATGTCGAGTTACCAGCTTGGCACCCAACCTTCACAGAAGGCACCAAAAGAACTTGACAGAAAATATAAACAAAAGCTCAGAGGTGAAGACAGTATTACTCGATATTATTCAACATAACAAGTCTAAGTGGGTATCCCAAAGATGTTTCGTCAGTTGGTGAACACTGAAATTGACTGTAAAGGAAATGTAATGGACATTGAAATTGATTGTAATGGAAAGCGGGTTTACAATTACAAAAAGTATATCACAGATCCCATGGTTTTATTCATTCCATTGCTGCAGGCCCAACACGACAGGTAGCATTGTATCTATTTATAAGTGACTTATCACTTAAATGTTAGATTTCAAGGCAACAGAGTTAGAACCCGTAAACGTAATTTCAACCTACGATATTGAACACAATATTTTACAGAGCTACTGAACATCATCCACATTGACTGCTGAACTTGAAAGCTTTCTAATTAACTTTAAGAGTTAAAGAAAAAATAAAACACAATACTTATGGGAGATTTCTGTTGTTCAGATACTGACTTGGTAAATTACTATGCAACCATTAAGCATGTCAAAATATTGATAAACTTTGCTAGTCAGTAAAATAAGGAAAAAATGGTACAACATTTCAAAAGAGGCAGCAACAGTTTTGACAGCATACTAACAAAACTGGGTTTGTGCTGCCCCTCCTACTTTGAACCCTTCTTTAACAATTAGTATGACATTATTAGCTTTAAGTTAATATTAAAACCATAGCTATTTCCATTTCTTTTCAGTCATTTTTTGTGAACTGTTTAACTCCCTTTGTTGACTGGTCCAGAAACTCATGCATTTTTTTTCCTTCTCAATCTCTATAATAGTGGGGAGTCGTCTACATCACTGAATTTGGGATAGGGACTCATATCAGCCAGTTGGGTTATTTCCTGTTTTGGCTGTTTCTGCTTTTGCCTTAATGTTGTTCTTTTGCTGAAATATTTATCTGATAGTCATGTGCAGGGTATAAACAGCAAATGTCTGGATTACCCTGCTCCATCTCCTTACTGTTTGTGCTTGGGATGGTTACAAAGGGCTAGGTACTTCAAATTTAACTACCAAGGCATTCTTCCTGCTGTGTCTAGGGAACTAGACGTATTATCGCAACCACATTCCAAACAACTCACTGCTGAAATCTTCCCATGTCATCCGATGTTACCCAGGGCACAATTTGCACAGTACAAAAACAACCATATGAAGACCAAACTACACTCCACCAAATGCGATCACTTCAATCAGTAGAAACAGGCCATGTGGTTCCCCCAGTCCGCCAGAAGCTAGTACACCAGTAATCAAGAATGCCTACACTTAGCCCCACATTAATCTTAATTTAAAAACAATTAAAATGAACAAACCTTAGGAATCAGCTATCTACTTTTCTTTAGTTTGAAGACCCAGTAGCATTTGCAAAGTAATAATAAAAATATAAAAACATTGAAAACCGCCATTTCCCAGCCTCCTCCCCTTCTTTAACATAAAATGGCAGATCCGATGAAGCTTATGTGAAAGCACTGCTCAAATAAGGGTGCTAAATTCAAGGCTAGTTATCTGATGTTTTACTACAACTTTTGAATATTTCTGTCTACTTTTTTCAATTTTTTACAGTGTGTTTTTGCATAGTCCATACAGATAAATGAATAAGTGAATAAAATGCAAGTGTATTTGGCAATGATGTGATTGCGATAATATGTAAGTACCGAAGGTCTTTTAATAAGGAGAACTACAAGCAGCACATTGTGCTATGTTGCTGACAATGAAAGTGTTGCAGATGTTAGCAAACATTCGTAATGTTTGTGCTGCATTACAATAAGTGTAGAATTGTCACATTGTTAGAAAAATATGTAATAGTAATATGCATGCTTAGTGCATTTAGTGCATTCGAGATTTAAAAGGGTTAATACATTTATTCTGTTCACACTGCATGAATCTGCACAGCCATTAGAAACTTAACAAGAGGCATTCTATTTCTGCTAATGTCATGAAAATAATAATAAGTAATTCATTTCTGCTAGTGTCATGAAAATTAACAAAGGGATATTAATTTCTGCTTATGCCATGAGAAAACATGCAGCTGCTAGAAGCTATTGATAAAGAAAACAATAGATGCTTGAAAGTTTAAACCGTAGTCAGCATTACTTGTACTAAAGCTAGAAATGTACCTTGAATCTAGGTAAAATGTAACACATGTATTAGAACAGTACAATAGAAGAATTGGAATGCTGAAATGGACTGACATAAACCCAAGGCCAGGTTGTTTTTCTCAAAATGTTTTTGTAGAATGACAGATATTTTAACTTGGTCAGCAATAAGTCTAACAATATTTTCTGTAGAACATACAGAAAGCTGTGTCTAACTATGTCAGCAATAGAATGTAACATTTTCTATGTGACAGGAAGATAACTGTATAAGTATAACCTACTAGTCATTAATCATTTAGACAAACCTTGTGCCTACATGCTTTGTCTCCTTGCTGCAAGTAATAAAAGGTGCCTTTCTTGAACCTAACGTGAATTGGTCTTTGAAGTTTTTTCCTTTGACAGATTGGTCCTTCGGACCGGAACCCTCTCTTCACCTAGGATCAGACGGGCCAGGTGGTTGAAACCGTATGGGGAAGAAACCAAATCAGTTCTTCTTATCTGAAAAGCCCTCCGACTGAATTGTCATTCAAAAGAGGCCAGCCACTTTCTGATCTGTGACTGAAGGACGGGTCTCCGCAAATTGGTGATCAATCACATAGGCTCAGATAAGGTGAATCTACTTTTTTCTGTTTTCTGCTTTAGATCAGGGACTAGATGTGTATTGTTTTTGTCAGACTGTATTTTTCTTACAAGTCAGGGACGAAAAAGATTACTGTCTTGTCATAGATCAGGAGAAACAGAATAAGTAGGCAGTCATTCTGAAGAGACTATAACAAAATCCGTGGTACCACATTAAAAATTTAAGAAAAGTTACGCAACAATAAAAGGTTAGAACAAAATGGGGTAATAATTGCACAAAAAGACCCCAAAATCCGCTTTTAACAGAAGCCGCAAAATATATGCAGTCGCAGCGTGCCGACAATATTAGATATTATTCAAAATGGGTTAATAAATACGAATTCAATGGAAAATTAGAAAAATCCTCGCTTATCAAACTTGTCAAACAGCTCAAAACCGATTCCAAAGGTCAGGTAAAAAAGCAACGTAAATTAGGAATTCCTCAGGCACACAGGTGGATTGAGGAAGTAAACCGTAGGGAACAAAAGAACAAAAATTCAAAAGCAATGTTTTTAGACAAAGAGGACAATAACTTAGTAATAGCATCAGCACCTCCGCCTCCCTTACCGGAATATGAAGCAAGTGAACAGGTTAGTCCACCTCCATGATATCCTGTGGTCACTGAAGAAAGAGGCATTATGAAAATAAAACCGTTTATGAGAGATCCCATCGAGACCAGGTCTCGAACAAAGGCAGGTAACTCAAATGAAGGTATCAAGTTATGGCAAATGGTTAAGAATTCATGATCAATAAGTGAAGGAGAAGAAATATGTCCACTTATAGAAGTACCCAACCCTCAGGCAGGTCAAGACAATCAGGACCCAACTATTTTAGTGTATAGACCTTGGACTCCGGAAGACATCCGGAAAGCCACTGAGGGAATCCCCCATCCAAAGGTTAATTTTAGAAAATTCTCTGAAGACTTACAAGGAATGAGGCTGAGTTATAACTTAAACGGAGAAGAGGTAGAAAAGGTAGTTAGACAAATTGTTGGGCCAGATTGGCATATGATTAGTGGGAACTGGAATCCCCGTGACGCTGCACAAAGACCCCTCCCACATAGCAGCGCAGAATTAGACACCAGAGTAAAAGTTCTTACAGACCGCATCTCTGAAAAATGGAAACCCAGGGTAGATTGGACTTGCATTAATCAATGCATCCAACAAGAAGGTGAAACGATTGACCGGTATTATGCCAGACTATTAGAGTGTTTTAATAACCACTGTGGAATGCAGGTTCCTGAAGATCAAACACAAGATGCCCCATATGAGCAGCAGTTAAAGAATGCATTTTTAAAGGGCAGTATTGCACCTATAAGCAGTTTTATTACAAAACATATGGTAGACCATCGTACAAGCAGGTTACAATCATTACTTGAATATGCTAGGCATGCCGAAAGGCATTTTAATAGCAAAAAGAAAAAGAAAGCTCAAGTATTTTCTGTAGAAGATGGAGCAGAAGTTTATGTAGTACAGTCCGGGAAAAAGGGCAAGAAAAACGCACAGGGAAACAAACAATCTGATCAACGATCAGAGGACTTTGAAGGGCGAAAGAAAAGGGATGAATGTTTTAAATGCGGTAAAAAGGGACACTTGGCAAAGGATTGCAGGAAAAATAAGAAGGCAACAACGGAAGACAAGGAGGGTGAGGACTAACTATATGGTAGTCAGGAATCACTAGAAGGGGCTAGCAAAGAAGGGATAAATGAGAATGTGATAGAGGGAGTAGAGGAAGTGCAGGAAGTTAGTGACAATGAAGAAGATGAAATATTAGACCTAACTTTATTGAGCTTGGAGCTCCATTTAGCAGACACAAAACCAGAAGTTACACTCTTGGTAGAAGGGAGGGAAGTCAAATTCTTGTGTGACTCAGGGGCATCACGAACCCTGATACATCCTTCCAAACTACCAGAAAACACAGAGACACCTAACTACATACTGGTTAAAGCAGCTAATGGACAGCTGTATCAGGAGCCTCTCTCCCGTAACATTGCAATAACTGATCCAGTTTCAGGATTGACAGAAAAAAGAAAAATTGTTGTTTCTGCAAAATGCCAAGTAAACCTCTTGGGCAGAGACCTCATGCAGCTATTTGGTATAGCAGTAGCCCCAACCATGCAGGGTATGGAAGCACAGCAACAAATTGATACCTTTGCAGTGCAGTCGGAGGGTGAAATGTTTTATTGGTACAGCCAGGACTTGGTTACGACTGGTCCAGGGACTGTAACCGAAGAGTTAATGAATGTAGCCATCAGCAAATTCCCCTCCCCTGACATTGATAAGCAACACCTGTATTATTGTAACACACCAGGACCTGATAAGGAATATGAGCAAGAATTGTTTAAGAATCATGCAAACAGATTGATATTGCGTAACCTGTACAGGGACACAGAAGGGAACAGTGTTGCCAGCTGTTCATTGCCCCAGGAGTTCTTTGCACTTTATAAATCTAATCGATTACCACATGTTAGCTTAACCAAAAACAGAAATATAGAATGGGCAGACCTAGGAGAAAAAGTCACAAGATGGGAGAAACAAACAGAACTAGAACTGTCAGAACAAGGAATACAAATACAGAAGTTAAATTGGATAACTCAGACCAACCCAGCTGTGCACTTGCAGTCTGGTGAGGACAGCTGATTGACACTCCTGTTAAAGGAGGAAGAAAATGCCTTACGAAATATACCAGAGACCCTCTGGTCAACAGGAAAATCAGATGTAGGACTCATTTGTACAGTGGGACCAGTTACTACCACGCCAAAGTCAGCATTCAGACCACAAACAAGACAGTATCCCTTAAGAAAAGATGCAGAGGCAGGGATAAAGCCTATTATAGCAGCCTTACTTAAAGGAGGGATACTAATAGAATCTCCCAATTCACCATGCAACACACCCTTGTTTCCAGTCAAAAAAGCAAATGGAGAATGGCGTATGGTCCAAGATTTACAAGCTGTAAATGATGCAGTAATACCAAGGGCACCCACGGTGCCAGACCCACACACCCTGTTGAATGATTTAAAACCTCAACAGAAGTATTTTTCTATGGTAGACATCAGCAATGCGTTCTTTTCGATACCGATACACCCTGACAGCCAGTATTGGTTTGCATTCACATTTCAGAGGAAAAGGTATACATATAAGCGACTACCACAGGGATATTGTGAAAGTCCAATGATATTCTCACAAGAAATGGCAAGCAACTTGGTGGGATTCACCCCACCAAGAGGCAGTCAGATTTTACTTTATGTTGATGACATCTTGCTGGCAGTCCCCACCCAGCAGGATTGTAGAGAAGATACCATAGCACTTCTAAAATTCTTAGCCACTGAAGGACATAAGGTAAATAAAAGTAAACTGCAGCTTTGGAAAAAACAAGTTAAATACCTGGGATATGTAATATCCAAGGAAGGTAGAACATTAGATGAGGACAGAAAAATAGCAATTTTGCAAACACCAAAATCCACTACCAAGAAGGAAATGATGTTCTTCCTGGGTACAACTAATTTTTGCCGGAGCTGGATTCCAAACTATGCTTTGGAATCTGCACCGCTAACTGACCTGATATATAAGAAGCCTATGGCAGCACAAAATTTGTTACAATGGACACCAGAAGCAAAATCTGCTTTCTGCAAACTTAAGCAGTTAATAGCGTCCTCATTAGTTCTGGGGTTGCCGAACTACCATAAACGTTTTTTCCAAACTGTAGATTGTAAGCAGGGTTACATGACATCAGTACTAACAACACAGCAGCATGGGGATAAGCAACACCCCATTGCTTACTATTCATCAAAACTAGACCCAGTGGCACAATCCTTACCCCACTGTGTACAAGCAGTAGTTGCAGCTGCAATGGCAGTACAGGCTTCGGCCTCAGTAGTCTTATTCCACCCTCTCACTTTGAGAGTGCCTCATGCAGTCACAATTATTTTACTACAGGAAAAGGTGGCATATCTTTCCCCTGCTAGGCATCTTTCCTGTATGACTATATTGCTGAGCCAACCTCACATGACAATTGAGCGATACACGACTTTAAACCCTTCCACTCTGCTCCCAACCCCTGCAGATGGCACACCGCACTGCTGCCTGTAGGTAATTGAGCAAAAGACACTACCTAGAAAAGATCTCATAGATGTCCCCCTGGATGATGCTGAGGTGACATACTACGTGGATGGCTCGTGCAGAAGGGGTCCTGCAGGACAGAGCCTAGTAGGATATGCAATAGTTTCTGACACTGAGATTATAGAAGCAAAACCTTTACCACACAACTTATCTGCACAGGCAGCAGAATTGATTGCCTTGACACGGGCATGTACCTTAGCAAAGGGTAAATGTGAAACATTTTTACTGATAGCCAGTACGCTTTTTCTACTGTACATGTTTTGCACAACAGTGGAAAAACCGGGTAATGATAACATCTACTGGAAAACCTATCAATCATGCACAGTTTATTTTAGTTCTTTTAGAATCTATTCAGTTACGTCAGAAAGTAGCCATTTGTAAATGCACAGCTCACACCAAGCAACAAGATAGGATTTCAAAAGGTAATGCGAGAGCTGATACAGCTGCAAACCAAGCAGCCACAGAAGTATTTCTTTTAAATGAGGAATTACAACCCTCAGAGATTTTAGATTTAGATATGTTAAAAACAATGCAGATCTCACTACGCAAGCTGAAAAACAACGATGGGTAAAACGAGAAGCAATTCTCGAAAAGGGGCTGTACATCTCTAGAGAAGGGAAACCGATACTACCATCTAATTTGTTTAGATATGCAGCTTTGTTGAGCCATGGGCAGTGCCATGTCTCAACAGGGGGGATGGTACAGCTGGTGAACCAGGTGTTCACAACGTACGGATTTACAAATTACTCTAAAGAATTTTGTTTGACATGTCAGATTTGTGACAAACATCATGCACAAGGGGCGTTAAAGCCCAAGCAAGGGAGTTTCCCTACACCACCATATCTGTTTCACACTATCTGTATGGATTTTATAGAATTGAACAAATGTGAAAATAAGAAGTATTGTCTTGTCATTGTAGATATGTTTTCCAGATGGGTGTAAGCCTTTCCGACTAAAAATCCAGATGCAGCAACGGTGGCAAAAGTTCTCGTTAAAGAAACCATCCCTAGATTCGGCATTCCGGAAAGGATCTACAGTGACAACGGTACACACTTTGTAAACCAAACTATACAGCAGTTAAGTAAGCATTTTGGTATTTCTTTAAAAAATCATTGTGCATACCATTCGCAATCTGCAGGGCTAGTTGAAAGGCATAATGGTATATTAAAAAACAAATTGAGAAAATTGATAGCTGAGACAGGGAAAAATTGGATATACTGTTTACCCCTGGCACTGTTGAGCATGAGAACTGTCCCTACAGCAAAAGGATTGACTCCTTTTGAAAAGTTATTTGGAAGGGCTTACTATACACCCCAGTGGAAACTTCTCATGTCATCAGACCAGGAAGCTGATTTTACACTATCTGAATATATGAAGAAAGTCATGAATTCTAAACATCTGTTGCAGTCAAATTCTGTTTCAAATAGAAAGCAAACCAAGACATCAGAAGTGGCAGTAGTGACACCCGGGGACTGGGTGTGGATAAAAGTTATCAAGAAGAAGAATTGGTCATTGCCAAGGTGGGAAGGTCCCTATCAGGTGCTTCTTTTGACACCCACTGCAGGCAAGATAGCAGAGCGAGCTTAGTGGATCCATCTGACGCACTGCAAACTTGTTAAAAACTTTGAACTGGACAAAAATCTTACCTCTCCATCGGGGCCCTCAGCACAAAGTCTGGCTACAAAGGGGGGGTCAGATCAATAGGACTGATCCGTCTCAACCCAGATGGAGAAACCATTGGTGCTGAAGGTCCTATTAGGGCAGAGAGTAAGAACACGTGTCTGAAATAAAGATGACAGAATCCAGTAAGATCCAAATGCACCTATTCGGAAGAGTCGGAGAAAACAGAAATGCAGAACAACAGTTTCCTCAGAAGTATTGCATAACCATCCTGTTAACTGACTAGTGGCAATAATCTTTTTGTTGTGGCCATTCCTTTTCACAGCCACACAAACTGAGCTGAACAAGCGTGCAGAGTGGCACGCAGAGTGGCACCCAAACTTTAACACTTACCAGGCAATCAAATATGTGTATGCTGAGACCTTCAATGTTTCGAATTGCTGGATTTGCACAGCTTTGCCAACAGCATATGGGGGGTTATTGTTAACTTCGGCCCCCCTAGGAGCCAACAAGACCTGGGAAAACTTAGTCTATGATACATCAGATGTCACATCACAAGATAAAGTAGCATTGCACTTGTCTGTTCGACAGAAGGGGGCTGTGTGTTTTTACAAAAATGATACAGTTCAGGTGGGTTGGAGCAATTGCAATGTGACTGTTCCTTATAGATGCTACAGTAAGACTGATAACACAGGGTCCTATTGCAACACGAGCTATGATTCATTTGTAGAACTGATGCATAGGACAACTGATGAAGTAAAACATAATGCTGACCTTTATAAACAACTGTCTATGATAGACAAAAAAATGTTTCATCCAGAGCCAGGACATAGTAAAGTTACTACCAAAGTAGAAGACTGTTATTTTGTATGTGGTAGGAAAGCATACAAGTGGTTACCTGAGAAGTGGTCCGGCAGTTGTTATTTGGGATACCTGGTTCCAGCCATACGACACACAGCAGTTTTACCTCAAGGGAAAATTCGGAATGTTCAACGAGAAATCAAGAAGCCTGTCAATCCAGTGGGGCAAATCAATGTGAGCTGAAAAAATCATCATGCTGTGGGCTTAGGGGAAAATGGACTGTCACATATGGACTTGGGTGATACCATCATCTCGTGGGCAGGTGTACTGCCAGCATATGGAGCAATGAAATCAATCTGGGAACTGAGAAAATTGTCTAAACTTCTCGAAATAATGAGCAATGCAACCTTTTCTGCCCTAGAATTGGTGACTGATGAACTGACTGCCATGAGAACTGTAGTGCTTCAAAACCGCATGGCTCTCGACTTCACCTAGCGGCGAGAGGAGGTACGGCGCTTTGATCCAGGAGGAGTGCTGTTCGTATATTCCTGACCATAAACACAAGATAGACAATCATCTTGAGGTAATTCAGCAGGTGTCAGCCTTGACCAAAGCAGGACCAAATCCATTGACGGACTTTTTCCAGAGATTGTTTGGGGGGTGGGCCAGTATCCTGATGAACATCCTGATTTCCATCTGTGTAGGAATGATCCTACTGGTGGTATGTGTGTGCTGTTGCATCCCCTGCATGAAAAGACTGATTAAACACTTTATAGACATGTCAGTTTCAGAAACCTTATACCAAGGTGCTGAACTTGAAGAATTTCTGAAAAAAACTGAAAATGCTTTCATAAGTTTAAACTGAATGACTCTCTTAACTGCAAATCCTGAGTAGGAAGAGGTTAGGGGAATAAAAACTGTTTATGCTTATAATGAAAGTAGAATAAAAGTATTAAAAGGGGGGAAATGTTAGAAAAATATGTAATAGTAATATGTATGCTTAGTGCATTTAGTGCATTCGAGATTTAAAAGGGTTAATACATTTATTCTGTTCACACTGCATGAATCTGCACAGCCATTAGAAACTTAACGAGAAGCATTCTATTTCTGCTAATGTCATGAAAATAATAAGAAGTAATTAATTTCTGCTAGTGTCATGAAAATTAACAAAGGGATATTAATTTCTGCTTATGCCATGAGAAAACATGCAGCTGCTAGAAGCTATTGATAAAGAAAACAATAGATGCTTGAAAGTTTAAACTGTAGTCAGCATTACTTGTACTAAATCTAGAAATGTACCTTGAATCTAGGTAAAATGTAACACATGTATTAGAACAGTACAATAGAAGAATTGAAATGCTGAAATGGACTGACATAAACCCAAGGCCAGGTTGTTTTTCTCAAAATGTTTTAGCAGAATGACAGATATTTTAACTTGGTCAGCAATAAGTCTAACAATATTTTCTGTAGAACATACAGAAAGCTGTGTCTAATTACATCAGCAATAGAATGTAACATTTTCTGTGTGACAGGAAGAGAACTGTATAAGTATAACCTACTAGTCATTTATCATTTAGACAAACCTTGTGCCTACATGCTTTGTCTCCTTGCTGCAAGTAATAAAGGGTGCCTTGCTTGAACCTAACGTGAATTGGTCTTTGAAGCTTTTTCCTTTGACACACATAGTACACTAAATGGTGTCTCCAAGTTTGTGCTACTCACTGTAAAAGGGAAAGGTGATTTAAACAGTTTTCCCTTTTTTCTGAATTTGCGTGACCTTGGTGGTAGAATACCTAGAGATTAGGGCAGCAGGGGCAGAGCACCCACAATGGGTAGGTTGCAGGAGAGCACAGCCCCTTGCAAAAACAGTGTATTTTAAATTTGCACAGAGCCCCTTGTAAAAACAATGCATTTTATATTTGTAAAATATTTTTTCTGGTGAACCTTTTAGCTGCAACAATTTTAATTTACCTGTTTTGAATATCAGTAGCAAGTAACAGTATTTCCTAACCCCTTTTTTGTAAACTCCCATTTAAGAAACGGCATTTACTGCAGGAATTTTCATCATTTCTAGCTCACTTCATTGCAAATCATTGCAAAACTGCATCCTTTAACTTGACTGCATCAGATCCAGCTTTTATGCATGCTCCTTATATTGAATGGGTGACTTATCTTCCTTGATGACCTGTCTTCCTATATATTGCATGATGCATCTTGTGATCACAGCTTATAGTGGGATCATAAGAGAAATATCATCTTTTTTTTTTGCTTGCTCGTTCACTGATGTAGTCATCTGAACACCTGAATAAAATGACTTACATCTGATCATTGAGGCTCTGGTTATCATTTCCCTAAACTAGAGTAACACGCTTTATGTAAAACATTCTAATGTTGAGCTTAACAGGTTACAGAAAGGGTAGAAGTTTGCAGATAGCGTCCTTACAGAAGACTCAGTACACTCTCATCATTCTCTATCCTCAGGTTTATACACTGTTTTTCTGTCAAGCACCTAATCACACTTGAAGTCCTCTTGATGGTATTTAAGGTTCTATCCAACCAGTGTACCACCTATTTCAAGGATCTCATGGTCACCTAGCAGTCATTTTTCAATCTTCAGCCAGCAATCCTGGGACTACTAACAATCTCCAGGGTGAGTATGGAGTCATCTGGGCTACATTCCTTTTTTTTCCTTCTTCTTTTCCTTTCCAGTCCCCTGACCTGGAAATCTTGCTCCTATGGAAGCTTTGGGAATGCACTACTAATGTGAGCATTAGGAGATGTCTCCAGATGCAGTTATTTCATAAGGAATTTTATAATCCTAGGCTTGGTTGTCCGGGAATTCATGTTCATTTAACAGTCATTGTTTTAGTTGTATTCATTTTGCATATATTACATCTTAGTGTTTTAATCCTTAAGTTTTGTGTTGCAGTTAAACAGGCAAAGAAAGGTGAGTGACCAGTTAATTAATTGAGATTTCTCCAAAGACAAGTATGATATTCTTCTTTTTCTTCTTCTTCTTTCGGCTTTTTCCCGGTTAGGGGTCGCCACAGCAGATCACCAGTCCGCTCATGATTGGCAGTGGAGTTTTATAGTAAATGGAAAGTTCTAAAAAACAGACTAGGACTCTATCCTTAACTATCTTCAAGAAACTGATGCAACCAAAGACTTCTATAATGATTAATTAATGTAGTTGAAATCTTATACTTCAATAACATCAATGTATAGACAAATTAGAAAACAAACCCCTATGGCAGAACCCCAAAAAAGTCAATAAAAATATATAAAAGAAAAATTAAGTACTACTTAAAGGACCACTATGGGCAAACAAGGAAATAACATATATTTTTATCTTGCCATAATTGGTTATCTTACAGATTAGTACCTCGCAGGATGCGCAGTAGCAAATCCCGTTCTGACACGCCCCCCAGGCCGGGCTACGCAATATTAACATGAGTATCATCCTCATTACGCGATATAATTAGTAATAATTAATAATAATTACTGTAAGCAAACACAATGTAAAACAGTTGTATAAATGGTTTTGCAGGGGGGCAGGCCCCCCTGCACCCCCCTACTTAAATATACCAACTCCGAGACGTCTCAACATTGTGGGAAAGTATATATTTCCTTTACCTTTTGCTTTGTATGAATAAAGTCGATTGCGCATATGAAATGCAATAGAAACATGAGTATCATCCTCATTACGGGATATGCCCCATATCTTTTAAATAAATAATTACTGTAAACAAGGAAGGTAAACAAACACAACGTAAAACAGTCTTATACATGTTTTTGCAGGGGGGCACGCCCCCCTACTTATATATACCAACTCCGAGACCACTCTACATTGGGGGATTGAATTGAATTGGAAATAGCTTTCTTGCTTTTACTGCAAGAAAGCACTGCATATGCACTTCATCTTATACAGCTGTTTTTGTGTTAAATTGAAAACAGCTTACTTGCTGTTACTGCTACGTTTACAATACCGATGCAGAATCCTTAGTCGCGCCACAACATTCCTACAAACCGCTCTTGCGGCAAGTAAAGACGCGGCACTAAATACTTTTCTGTTACATTGAAAATAGCTTACTCGGTGTTATTGTTAAGATGCAGACTCCTTTTGTGTAAAACATTTCACATTTGAAGTAGCTGTCGCGGGCATGTCGATGCTGGCCTTGACAACTACAGCTGTCAGTCAAAACTGCCAATCATGCCAGACACACCCAAAGCTGCGCAGTACCGCCCGCGAGGTACTAATCTGTAAGATGACCCCATAATTTACTGTACCTCCTAAAGCTGCCTGCAGCAAAATAAGTACTCATTCCTAATTTTATTTTTTTTTACCCTTATGGAGGCAGACATTGTGATTCCTTTGGAAAGCTAAATCTGTCTCAATGCAAAGACTGTGAGAACAAATAACCCTATCAATTGTTGTAAGACTAGATTTCTATTCACTTAGAATGGACCACCTGAAAAAAAAATGCCAAGTTTGGGAGTATGCAGCTCATGTGTCATTAACTGGTATGTGTTGAGTTTTACAAATGTTCCTATTGATGTACTACACATTCTCTGAAAAAAACTTGTAAAAGTGTCAACAAATTACTGAGACAAAAAAGAGTTTTCACAAGGAGCAGTTTTGCAAGTTTCAATTCCTGGCCAAGTTACTCCTCCCATCTCCCCTCCTTCAGTGGGCTACAGTCTCACATTTCCAGCTTTACTAGATTCAGCTATTTAGTCAGCTTTGCACAACAATAGACATCAAAAAATCACAGCCTGGTGTGCCACTAAATCTGTTCCCTTTTATGTCTCTTCACTTCTGAATAGCATTTCCCAGGAACAAAAAAAAAAAAAAAAAAGCAAATGCATCAGTCCAGAGTTTAGGCCAGTCTACCCATTTTTTTAAAATGTGCACAGTAAAATATTCAACTTGTAATGCATTTTGGCTGCTGACATGGTTATCTTTACATAGTTATTCTCTTATAGTATAACCTGTATAATCCTACCACGAATTTATAAGGTACATTTAAGACCATCATCTCTGAAACTTGTGTGTGTACCTTAATGAAGTATTGTCATAGAAGTGGGAAATGAACTTAACAGTTTTCCTTTAGTAACAGCTGTTGTGAGTTCCAGTTTGATTTTCTAATTCTCACTATCCTTTGGTTACTGTCTAGCAAAGTTAACTTATTTTATGTTCATCGGAATAAAACTACTGTTTGCATGAACATTCAAATGAGTCTACTGCTTTGAAATTCCAGAATACACACACACACACACACACACACACACACACACACACACATGTACACACATATGTATATATGTATATATGTATATATATATATATATATATATATAGAGAGAGAGAGAGAGGGGGGGGGGTGGTAAACAGAATCTATGTAAATGGGGTAATGGTAATTAAGCTTTTTAAAGGCAGGCACATTTGATATTGAAGTCTAAGAACCAGCTTAATGACACTGAGCACGATGAATAAACTGTATATAACATTAAACAATGGAGTAAGGCCATGAAATTTCATTAGCACAGTGATCTTACCTGGTAACAAATACATGGTGTTAGACATGTAGCACTAATTACTGGATAACTGTTAGATATAGTACCATAGCTGTTAGTGACTAGAAGTTTTCTCCCAAATGGTATACGTAGTGCTAATAATGAATAAAATGAGGCTTATGAAAGACCTTTAGACCAGTGATGAAGTATTGTACAGCCATAACATGACAGAGGTAAGACATGATGGAAAAGGAGGGGAAAAGTTGTGAGGGTCAAGATGTAATCTGTGGGGAAATGAAGTACTGTAGTTGAGATGGGTACTGCAAGACAGAGCCATTTCAAAAGCAATACATGCTACCTGCTCCAGAAGGGTTATCAGTAACCACTAGCAGAAACTGTAGAAAAGTAATTAATAGGGGATTTTGCAGAGATGGGACTGGACTACAAGAAATCTGAGGTGCTGAGAAGACTGACACATGTAGAAGTAAGAATTAGGACAAGGCTGGGATACTAGTTATGGATGGAGGCTGAGGAGAGAGTGCAAATAAGGCAATGTGCCAGGGAAAAATGGTCGGATATCATACATATTGCAGTACACCATAAACAAGCAATCTAGACAGGGTTAGAAAGAGATAAGGTCAAACTAAAGAAGGCCATGTTATGCTTAAGCAAAGGCACCTGGTTACTATATGCAGGTGAGATCTGAAGGAGGCCTTTAACTAAGGTATTAGAACTGTGTATTGGAATAGGAGAGTAAATTCACATCCTCAGATGGCAATACAGAAAGCATCCATAGTTTTGCAGAAGATCTTAAGGCTCTGGGGAGGTCAGAGAAATTGAAGCAATTATCTTGGTGTCACCAAGGGCTGTACAGTGGTTCAAAGTGCTGCACAAGTTGCAGATACTGAATCTGCATTTCAAGTCAGGGCCAGCCTTCAGTAGCAGGGGAATCACAGTGGCCATCTGAGTCTCTAGTACTTACAACAATGAACAGCTGTTCTCTGATATCAGCTGTCATGTTTTGAAGATCATGTTAGTTTAGGGATGTATAGCTACTGCCACCACAAAACAAAGATAGAAACATCTGGCAGATGTCAGCTTAGTGCTTGCGCAAAAGTGAAAGGTAGTGCTTCACTTTGTACATGACTCTTAGTTTTCTGTTACTCAGTCTTGAATACACAGAACAAACATTAACAGAATATGAGATGATGTGTTATATGGAACCCAGGGCACTTCACTTGCTTAGCACTTTGGTGACAAAGCTATCTATTGTACTAGTATTTTACACAATATCTGCTGTACAACAGTTTCTCTACAAACCACTGACCTATTCTATGAAGAGAAAGGGATTGATACAAGACCTTTATGGGGCCACTGTAAACACAGGGATATGTTTAGATATATATTCCTACAGTTCATGTACTGGGTTTTGGGAGAGAGGTAATTACTAAGGCAGGAGCATGCTAAGGACCCAGGACTATGCAGCTATAAGAAAGTGAAGTCACTGACAAACAGCATTAAAGGCTTTTGACAAGTCTATTAAGATAAATTCTGTGGTCTGGTACTCATCTGTCAAGCAGGGAATGTGATCTGTTATGTTTACTTGGGATAGTGTCAATACCATGGCCTGTGCTAAAATATACTAGTAATGAGACAGTAAGCCATGATATTAAAGGAGGGAAGAGATTTCCTTTTGTACTACATTCTCATTAACTTTTGTTAGGGGATAAGAGTGATACAAGTTTGTAGTTAGTTGTTTCTGTTTTAGGGTTGCTCTTTTAGAAGGAATATAATGGATTCCTTCTAGCAGAAAGTTACAGCTGCTCCCATTAACAATTTGTTAGCAATGCTGGAAGAACAGCTGATCTCACAGACAGGTGAAGAATGCTAGGCAGTAAGAGGTTTTCTGAAGACACATAGTCAGTCTTAGTCTCGAGAAAGAAATGTAACTTTCCTTGGGTCTATATTATATTTTCGAAAGTTTCAAACATCGAACACCATATGGTCGACACAGTATGAGCGATGTTTGAAATTTAAAAAATATAATAAAAAAATAAAAATAAACTATACTTACCTAAATGCTGTAGGCATGGGGGCAAGCCCCCCCTGCACCCCCAGCACCCCTGCTACTTAAATATTCCTACTCCAAGATCACACTGCATTGAAGTAAAGGGAAAATATTCCCTACGGCGATTTCTGTGTTATGCGTGCAATGTTTTGTCCAATTGGGTTCGCTCAATATGCGTTCGCCGTTTACAATTTTTGATCACGCAATAGGAACCCACTTTCCTTGAGTGATAGATCAAAAGTAGAACAATGAGAGGCCATACTGCGAGATAGCCAGTGGTCCAAAATTAGGATAAATAATGCAGTCAGGGATGTGAAGGATCTGGCATGATCTTCTGAATCAAGATGTGATAGGTTTAGCCTAGAGTTGACTTCACAGAGTGGCCTGCTGTTACTGCTCAAGTTTGGAAGAATGTTACCATTTCAAAAAGTTAATCTGCATTTATTACTAAGTCAGTGGTACTTCTGTCAGTTAATGCAAGCCCTACAGATCATAAATTCCTTCTCTGAATCACCCACATATATCCTCATCTTCTTAATGTGAAAAGAGCTCCATTTGCCATCATACTGTTTGACTACACCATCAGGAGACTGGATAGGGATGATACAGAATGAATGGAAAATTGTTCATGCCTAGCTGCTGGGCAGTCTTTTATGGGTACACAGTCCCATTTACATCTTAATAGCCATGGTTCTATGAGTACTCAGGCATGTTCCATTTTAAATCACCCCTCCAGGTGATTTTAGAGGAAACTATAATGCTATTGGCTGTGCGGGTCACATGGGAGTTAATCCTGGACTGCAACAGGAAGCAACTGTGGCTTCTGAGATATGGAACCACAATTTGGTGAATTCTTCTACTTTTTCCACTTTTCCACCCCAGGACATTTGTTCAAACACACAGGGATTGTTTAGTGGCTCTAATTCAGCTGGTGACGGTCGGCCGTTGCAAGGTACTGTTCATTACAACAAAATGTTGCTGGTTATAGTAATAACACTGTTAATGGTGGTTCTGGCACCTCGCAAAGGTGGGGAAATGAGGTATCAGGTCCTGGGGATGCAAATGCTAAATTCTCCACCATATTGAGTAAACAGTTTAACTTTTCAGGGAATGGTGCAGTTCCAGTGGAGCGTATCGGTAAAAATGAAGGAAATGAAGCATGCTCCCTCAAGGACTTATCAGCTTGAAAAGAGACCGTTTAAACTCAAAGCTTTACAGATGGACATGGCATATTTGAATCAGTGTGTTAGTTTAAAAATTATACCACAGGGGTTAAGACTTTATAAATGTACCTTTGGTATAACGTACAATGAAGAAATTGTTGACGATTTTGTGCAGTTTTTTGATGAAATAGGGTTGAATTTGCTTAGAAAAACAATGTTTCACTATGAAAAGCAAAATAATGTGATAGCTAAAGAGGTAGATGTTTTGGATAATAAAATTAAAACAGATTTGTTGTTTTTTTCAGTACAATGCCATGTATCTCAAAGTGCTTGATAAGGTGGAAAGGAGATGTTATAATATTTTTCAAAAGAAAAAAACGCAAGTTGGATAGGGACCAGAAAAATTATTTAAACAAACAGGTATATCCTATTAAACAATTAATTTACAACTAACATCATATTCCTTTTGGGGAAGAAGTAGGAATTCTAATACTTATAGTGAAGTGGTTGGAAGAGGTGAGGCTTGGAACATGGATTGAGAAATGGGGGAGGGGGAACAGGATTTTCCAGTAGTCAGGCACTCAGAGAGACTAGCACAGCATTATACAGAGAAGGGGGAATACAGCAAGAGTTACTACCCTCCAAGGAGGAATGCATACCCCAATGGGAACAGATACAGGAATTAGCAAACACAGGACAGGACATTGTGAAAACAAAGGATGGGTTTACCATATATAATTTCACAGATAGAAATATTATTGATGATTATTTCAACTTATTTTCCAAGGGAATTAAGTTTATTCCCTCTTCCAAGGGTAAATTAGTGAAAAATATTCTTGCAGTCATGTATACTAGGAAATTAAATTTTGAAATGATGTTGGGTAATAAGGAAAATGAGAATATAGTGAGTTCAAATAAACCTATTTCTTTACCTAGAAAAAGAAGTACCTATAATCCTCCCCTGCACCCCTTAGGAGAAACATATGAAAAGCTTGTCTTGGAAGATATTTATGGCATGCCTCAGAGTTACAACAGGAGAAAGGGTAATTTAACAGAGGGAGAATTTAACCTCCTGCTGGATTTAAGGAAAGACAAATAGATTTGTGTCATGGTTCCAGACAAAGGGGGAGGGGTGGTGCTATACAAAAGTGTAGATTATTTGAATGAGATGCAGAATTTACTTTTTGATGAGACTACCTATTTGGGTATTTCTAAAAATCAAATTAATATTTCCTATTCTAGGATTGATTCATATCTTGAGGAATATCTGCTGGATGGAAGAATTGATGATGAGTTATATGATTTTTTTGTACAGAAGGGACCCTGTGATACCTGTTTTTTGGTATACCCAAGATTCATAAAAATGTTTTAAAACCACCATTTAGACCCATTGTGGCAGCCAGGGGCTCTAAAATTTATCCTTTGGCTATGTTAATAGATTCCTGTGTACAACATGTGGTTGATAAGACCCCCCATTTAGTAAAGGATTCTTGGAAATTTGGGGGTTTAATAAAAAAAGAATTATAGACAGAGAACATTATTTTTTTAACAATGGATATTAAGGATTTGTTCACCAGTATTCCCAAAGGGGAGGGTCTTATGCTGTTTGAACAGGTGTTATTTCAGGAATCCGAACTAGAACATGGCATGGCTACAGTGATCTGTGAGATGATGAGCATTGTCTTAGACAACAGGGTTGGTCAAAACCTGGAAAAAGCTTTTTGAAATGAAAACTGATAGGATTGATGTGTTGGGTCTAGGCACTAGACCATGCGGGACGTGTGCATAATGCCCATTTAGCAAACAAAGTAGTATGGTCTTGAATAATAACTTGAGAAGTAAAATTATATTTAAGAAGGGAAATTGTAATACCACTGGATTAGTTTACTTAGCATGTATGTGGGTCATGTTCTCACTATTATGTGGGAAAAACAGAACGTATGTTAAAAAACAGAGTTTATGAGCACAACAATGATATAAAAAATCATAAATTAACTAGTGCTTTGTACAAACACTCCCTTATTTGTGCAGGATTTGTGAAATGTGTGTTTGGAATATTGGATATTGTCAAAATGAACCCTACGGGTGGGGATTGGAAGAATTTACTAAAGAAAAGAGTAACTCAGTGGCAGCTTAAGTTAGCTGCAATGTTTCCACCCGGTCTGAATGAGACTGTTTCCATTGCTCCCATGTTGCTGGAAAGAGCTAATAGATTTTAGCCATATTATTATTTTAAATATGATATAATTTTAAACATGATATATTTACGTATGTGGATTTACATTACATCATTTTAGTAGGTAGAATTTATATGTCTATATGTGAATTTCAGTGGAGGTTTTGTATGTATTTAAAATTCCATGACATGGTTTCTTTAATGTTATGTATAAAACTCTTTGTAATTAATGAGGTTCAATTATGATGTCACTAATTGAAAGTATTTAAATGGTTCTTTTTTAGTAGGAGGTTGTAGTCTGATGACGTCTCTTACAGGAGATGAAAGCACTTAATACTAATAAATTATTGGATTTTTACTCTTTTTCCTGAATACATTTTCTACAAGGATGGTATTTCAGCTATTATAGTGACATTTATGTGGTCTTTACTTGGTGTTTTGTTCGTTGGTGTTTATGATACAGAATGAAGATCAGGGTTATTCATTAAAAGGCAGCTATAGTTAAAGAAGTAGCATTTGGCTTTGATGCATGTTTTTGCAGGCATGTGCAGTTAATCCCACTTGACTCTAAACATGAGGAAGCATTCAGATCATGTGAAGGATGAGCTGTAATGACCCGATAAATGACACTGATCACACAAACGATGTTCCTGAAGGATTACGCGGGGTACTTACTGGGGCCTGTTGATGGAATATCCCAGATTTGGGTGAATGGGAATACTAAAGCTGAAGTGAATAGCTTTTAGATGAAATAGTGCCTAATGAGTCTACATCATTTTACAAAATGTCTCCAGGAGGTATAGACAGACACTGTACAAGCAATGCACTCAGAAGCTGGGAGGAGGAAGCAGGCAGTATATTAGATAATGACACACCGAAGAAGGTGACAGAAAAAAGATGGAAGAATAATAAATATACCATTATAAAGAGAATGGGTGAAGGGCAACTGCAGTTAAATAAGCAGACTGCGAAGTAGGGTGCTTTTGGAGACCTTACAGTCAAATTAAGTAAATACACTGCGGTGGTGGTGCTGCGGTAGCATTGTTGCCTCATAGCTAGATGTTGTCCCGTTCGATTCTCAGCTAGAGCGTCTTCTGTGTGGAGGCATACGTGAATGAGGTGTGCCTTCATTGAAGGTTGTGCATCAGGGCTGGTAACCCAGTACGTAAAAATCCACTACCAATCATTAGCGGACCGGAGTTCTGCTGTGGCGACCCCTAACCGGGAAAAGCCGAAAGACACAAACAAACAAACAAACAAAACAGTCAAATTAAGTAAATGGGCAAGGTGAGTCCAATAAGGGTAGTCATCACTGAGATGAATCTCTGTTCATACAGTACAGTATGACTTGACCATAGTGATCGAGAACCGAGTTGTTCAGATGAAGGCCTCCTAAGTTACTTACAATAGATAAGTAGCCTAAGTAAGGCCTTAAAGTCAGATCTCTTTTCTGAGCCAAGTGTGTGATGAATTATGCCTGTGGTGGTGGAGAGTTGCATAATGATAGCCACGGTATCAACTCAGGTCGCATCTAATGGAAACAGACAGGTCTAAGGCTCATAAATGAGGTCTATAGTGCAAAGCTTGTAATGGAGCTGATATAACTGAGTTCTTATAAGTGAGCTACAACCTTAGAGAAATAGTAGGGGAGGCTGTCCTAGATGTCTTTGTTAAACCAAATGCAAGTCAGACTTGTCAGGGAGATTAGAAATGCTTTAGTACACTAAACAAAGACAAAAATGGTAATCTGAGGTGTCAGAGAAGTCTTTGTTGGAGGAAAGGCAAAATAGGTCAGTAAGCAGGGAACCTGATTTCTTCTTCTTTCGGCTTTTCCCGGTTAGGGGTCACCACAGTGGAACTCCGGTCTGCTAATGATTGGCAGTAGATTTTTACGTGCCGAGTTGCCGGCCCTGACACACAACCTTCAACGAAGATATGCCCATTCACGCATGTCTCCACACAGAAGACGCTCTAGCTGAGAATCAAACAAGACAACGTCTTACTGTGAGGCGACAATGCTACCGCAGCACCACCACCACAGTAAGCAGGGAACCTGTGATGAACAGAAAATGTGAAAGAAAATTTCTGGCTGCTTGCAGCACAGTCCTAAGTAGGCACTAATGGTTGAGGAAAGTAACAACAATCTCTAAACTGACTATGATATGGATAGCAATAACAAAATAAATTTATGTTTATAAATAAAACTATGATTGGAAGCTACAGACCACAGAGATTTCCTGATCTCTCTTGTGGCTCTAAAATTCATCATGTGGCAAACTTGATTTTTTCCTCTCCAGCTTTTTGACTGACTAAATTGAAAATACATTTTCACTATTCGTATAGTGAAACAGTGTGTGTAATGATGAGACAACAGTGCAAAATTCTGAAGGATACAGCTGATGCAACTAATAAATGTTTATGGTGTGGCAAAATGGACACATTTTCCAGTACATCTCATGAATTATAACAGTGTAATCTAGCCTGCTTAAGGAAAAAAATATTCTTAGCCTTCATAAAATTGTACAAACAGAACAGCTTTACTAAAGGACATTAAGAAAAAAGGCTGTTTAAAAATACAAAAAAAAATACTGAGTTCTTACCCTGCAAACATAGTTCAAGATGGACTTTTAAAGACTTTTTTTCCATTAATAACTGAGACTATATAAAAATGCAAGCAACATGCACTCTTGAAAGGTTAGAATGTATTGAAGTCATGGTAAGGGGGTATGGTGCATAGTCCTTAAGTTCTGCCTCCACCTTATAATCTTGTCATGTTTCATTGACAGATTGTCTGGGTCTTTTGTTTCTGATGTGACTTTCTGAGTGGGCTCCTTCTGGACAACTGCATATTCCTCACATAGCTGTGACAAATGCTGTGTCAGCTTCACCATCCCAACAATTGCAGCACCACCTAACAACATCATGGTTGGCCAGAACAGGCAGTGAAAAGCAATCCATCCATCATATTTTTTAACAAGAATAACATCCTCTGGTTTGCTGTCTGGGTTGTAGTAACAAGAAAATGGAGTACTATTGTTGTGGTCAAAGGACTTCTTAATGGATAAGGCAGTGCTGAGCAATTCAGATCGGTCACGTTGGCATCTTGGTATGTAAAAACACTGAACATAGAAAGATAACAGAATAAATTAGTCTGCATGTTCTTATTAACTGATACAATGCTGCTTGTCATACATTTTAACATATAATATGGCAGTCTCCTTTGCATGATACAGCAACAAATATACAGACAAAGAACTAAAGATAAATTTACCCAGTAAATAAATATGACATCTGAATCTTGAATGCTAGCTGATCTTTTACATTTTCATTTATTTTACTATGATATAGGTCTGTGTATTTTTTTTCCTAAAGTAGGATCATGTATCACTGAAGTCATATAATGAAAAATTGGACCTTTAACCATTTTACTGTGCATCAGTAACAAGGTCCCTCCCCACTTATGAAAACCAAATGCTCAGTATGCCCACAACATCATACACTTGTATTTTTTAAGTTATTTTAGATAGAAGATGGAATGGGGGTATTGTGCCCTATATTTGTAAGTTAAGTTCATTATAGTGGCTTTTATTTCACAACTTTTGGCAATCACGTGTAGGTGATTTCCATAAGTGCCTGTGTTGGAGGTAGACTGTGTGTGAAAGCAAAGGGTAATTACACGAGTTATACAAAACAGTCATTGGCATTGCTTGTTTAGGGGAGAGGGAGTGTGGGCAATGGTTACTTGCAGCAAGCAGGGGACAGTCTGCACACTTACCCAACCTAGCTCCCCTTCACTACACATGGTGTGACTCATAGGAGAGTTATATTAGTTATGAGGTGTAGGAGGTGCAGCCCCATGCAACTCCCAGGGCAGACTTGACTGCATTTATTGACAGTAGTGTAAGAGAGTTGCAAGATGAAATATGCAAAGTTGTTACACCAAATTGCTATGAGTAACAAACATGAGTAGCATATTTACATTTTCAACAGCATGAAGTTGAAATAAATTATTGTGCTGATTGTTTTTTACACTGTCCTTTCAATCAGATATCAGAGGTTTATGTAGAAGGTGGATGACATTATGAAGAAAGAGCTGAGAAGCCATGCTGCATATCAAAACACAGGGTCATTACATGTAAACTGTCAAATAAAAATATGGTTTGTTGGGGGGGGGGGTCAATGTAAGTGACTAATAGCAGAAAGTTGGAATATGATATTATGGTTGTTATGCATTTTGTTCTCTTCTAAATGAGAAATTAGAAAAATGCAGAATGTGGGTATCATTTTTGGGGCATGTGATGTATGAAAGCAAATGGCAGTTATAGGATCACAACTAATTTGTTACCAATAAGATTTGTTATGGAGACAGTATCTGTCAAAGACCAATATAGCCATTGCATTTCTGTGATTCTTTCACAGTCAGATATATTGTACCTTGAGAGAAGTGGGACATTCTACTGGTACAGTATGTGTGTGCTTTGCACAAATGTAAATTATTAAAAGTTCCTGAATTTTTTTATTGTGAACTGTCTTCAGAGTATTGATATATGGTATATTATACACAGCTAGTAAATCCAGTGTTTCAGATGATTTTGTTGTCAAATGCCAGCACTATTCTTGCTTTCCACATGGGCACTATTTGATCACTGCACGAAAATCCTTTAGAAAAGCAATTGATAGTTTCAGGATCAGTTCTGAGAGAAAATATTTTATTATTAAGCAACAGGTGGAAGAAAAATGTCATGTTATTTTTAAAAGGAAGTGTGGCAAAAGAGATAGGGATTTGAGAGATTACAGACAGAAAAAAGCATACCCGTACCCTAAGAATGACAAATTTGGTCGAAAAAATAATTTTTTTGATAAATCTGGACCACAACACAGTACTTATTCCTCTTCTTTTCCACCAGGGGGACACAATGCCTGGGACTCTATGGATCATAGAGTGATGTACAGTGATTCAGGGATGGGGGAACATCAGGATTCAAACCATACTGAATTCCCTGAACTTAGGAGATCAGATAGGTTAAGGCACAAATCCCCTGTGCGGTATTTTTACAGGGGTCCCCCAAACGGCACAAGATAAATAAGAGTGGTAGCCAGGAAGGGGGACTAGCCAACATGTTAGACCAATGGAGTACAGGGAATATTACTGTGGATGGACCATGTCATACCCTACATGACTTTAAAATTTACAATTACAGTAGTGAGGAGATTGACAGGAAACATTTTCTTTTATTTTCAAAAGGTTTTAAATTCATCCCCTCTACAGGGGGTAATTTAGTGGACAGCTTAATAGACTTGAGGATTTTTCTATGGAAAAAGAATTTAGATATTATGTTTCAGGGGCAACAGGACGGTGGTACTAATAGTGGTATTAGAAGACCTAGTACCTATAACCCCTCCTATACACCCCAGGCTAAAAAATTTTGAAAGGGAGGTCGAAGAAGAAATCAGGAATGTTTATAGGGGTGGATGGCATGGTAAATTTAACATGACTAGAGAAGAAAAGGTACTTCTCAAATCCATTCAAGAAAATAGGTACCTGAGGGTGATGCAACCCGATAAAGGTGGAGGGGTGGTCTTCATGGACAGTATTTTGTATTCCAGTAAGATGATGGATATGCTTAATGATACCAATAGGTATGTTAGGGTATCCAAGAATGAGATTAACTTAGCATACTGTAAGATTGATTTGGTTTTACAGGACATGCTGAATGACAATTTTATAAACCAGGACACTTTTAAGTATCTCAGTGTGGACAGACCCCGTATCCCTGCTATTTTCGGGATACCCAAGATACATAAAAGTGTGGAGGATCCACCCCTGAGACCCATTGTGGCAGCCAATGGCTCTAAAATCCATCCGTTGGCCAAATTTTTGGATATAAAATTAAAAGATATTTGGGTTAGGGCCAATGGTATACTTAAGGACTCCTGGGAATTTTTGAGAAGCATTAATAGTAACATGTATTCAGATTCCTTAATATTTGTAACCCTTGATATTCAGGATTTATTTAATGTGATTCCACATTCTACAGGGTCAGAATGGTTCCAGGATGCCATTCACCAACATGGAAAACTTGACCACAACACTTTTCTGGTTTATACAGAGTTGATGGATTTGGTATTGAAACACAACTTTATATTTTTTGAGGGTGAGTTGTTTAAACAGATCCAGGGAGTGGCCATGGGGGCAAGTTGTGCCCCTACTTATGCCAACATTGTGCTCATGGTTTGGGAAGAGAAGTTTGTGTTCCAGTCTGAATATGCACTATATTGGGTACATTACAAACGTTACCTGGATGATATTTGCATTTTTTTGGAAAGGTAGTATGGAAAAGTTAACAGAATGCATAGACTATCTAAACCATACCACTAATTTTTTGAAATTTACTTCCCATATTACACATGACTATATGAACTTTCTTGAAGTCACCTAGGGCAGCAGTTTACATCTAATGTATATAGAAAGGAAACCTTTTCTAACTCGTACCTATATTTCACCAGTTCCCATCCGTTTAAACAGAAGAGAAGTATTATCAAGGGACAATTTGTCCGTAGTTGTAGGATGACCTCTTTGGACTCAGACTTCGAAGACGAAAGTCAGAGAGTCAAAGAAATGTTTATATCTAGGAAGTATCCTAACTATTTAATTGATGAGGTTTTGGAGGAAGTAAAGAATGGGATAAAGGAGAGGTTTGCCCCTATTTTGGGAACAGGAGATACCAGTGTGATTGTACCAATAAATGTGCAGAGTACCACACAACTACCAGGGGTGACGTTACCAGGGATGAAATCAAGAAACCTTGGGGGTAACTATGTGATGTTTTACAATCAGAATACCTCTAGGGTTAAAAACATTATTACTCAACACTGGAGCAGGTTTAAGTGTTATTCAGAGTTGGATGTTTTGTTTACCAACACCCTAGGATTTACATATAAAAAAGGCAGGAACCTCAAGGATTTGCTGGAGTATAATGGTTCTATTGTTTCATGTAAGAAATTGGGAACCTACAAATGTGGGGCATGTGCCCAATGCCCATATATACTTAGACAGGATTCTGTATACATCCTGTCAAGAGACCATCAGATTCAGAGTAGTAGTTTTTCCAAATGTAATAGTGAAGGCTTGATTTATTTGGCCCTATGTAAAACCTGTGGTGCATTTTACATTGGAAAAACTACTCGTAAACTCAAAAGGAGGATTTATGAGCATTTATATGCTATTAGAGTCGAATATATTAAAAATGCCTTGTTTAAGCATACACTGACATGTCCCCAAGCAAAATGGGGCTTCTTTGTTGTAGAGAAGGTGCAATGTGATGTGAGGGGGGGCCCGTGGGAAAATAGGATAGAGGTGAGGGAAATATTTTGGCAGTTGTTATTGGAAGCCAATAGATTCCCAGGGCTGAATGAATACATATCCATTGCCCCTATTTTAAAAATGAGAGCTGCAAAACTATAAAATAAGTATATATAATGTTTAGCAAGTTCTTTTTGTTGGTTTTTGATTCAAGTTTATTTATCTGTCCAACACATTGTGATGGTTTTAGTATTTATATATTTATTTTAAAGTTCTTTTAAAAAATGTGCATGTTTTTATCTACTTTCATCTGTATTTGTGGAAAAGGTTGTCATGAATATTTTAGTTACAGGATTTAATTGGTGTCAATTAAACAATTGTTTTAACTACTAATTAGATTGGGAGGGGTATATAAGCAGGCACAGTCTTCATTCTTTCATTCTACATCTGAGGAAGTCTGGTGGATGAAAACGCTTTGTATTGTATGGCGTTTATGTGATTAAACCTGCTGCTGCTTACACCTACAGGCTCGTGTTTTATTATTACCTTCTGCCTCTTTGGGTGCCTGTTGTGGTTTTATTGGTTCCTGGTTCTGTGGCACCCTTTCCTTGGAGTTTTTTGATTTTCTGATTTATTATTGATACTGTTTTGGGGGAAACAGTATTTGTCAAAGAGCTACATGGCCTTCACATTTATGTGATTCCTTTGTAGTCAAAGATACTGTGCTATCTCAAGAGGGGGACATTCCACTAGAACAGTGTGTGTACTGTACCAGTATATTTTAGTAGAAGTCCCTGACATTTATTTAATTGGGAACTGTTTTGGGATGAACTGACTTAAGGGGCATTACATACAATTAGGAAATACAGCATTTCAAAGGGATTTTGCTGTCACAGTCTAACACTGTCTTTTGCTTTCCACCAGAGGGCTATTTGACCTCTGAACAAATGTACTGAGGGCAGCTAATATATGAAAGCAAATAACTGTTATTGATCAAGAGATCACTTTTGATAGATTAATGATATGGTTTGTTGGAAGGGATCAGTATCTGTCAAAGAGCTATATGATTATTATATTAATTATTCCTTCACAGTTGAAGGTAGTATACCATCTCAGTAGTAGCACAGTCCACTCAGTCAGTATCCACGTGTTTTGTACCAAAGTTGAAATGTACAGTTGAAATGTACAGTTGTGTTGCACTTGGAAGCTCTGATGTTTATTTTGTAGCTGAACATACTGCTGTTATTACCTGAAAGTTCCATAATGAAATCTCAAAGGGAGACAGGGATACACATTTAACAGTATAGAGGTTAAGGCAAGGTTATTGCATGGGGTTTGGGAAAGAGGATGGGGAGAGGAAGTGCCATATCTAATTAACTTGGCTGGGGATTTAAGCAGCAGGAAAGACCACAGTGGAAGGCAGGAGTGAACAACAGACACACATATGAGACAGCCATCCTGTGGAGTGGTCTAACCAAAAATGCCCTTGAATATTTTCCTCTTATGATAGCAGACCATGTCTTCATGTTGCCATTTGCTGTTATGGAATTTAATAAACATAGACATGAATACATGTTATTCAGTAGGCTGAGTGCATGCTAGCAAGAATATTAGCTGCATAGAAGTTAATGTGCAGCAACACTAGGCTCAAGCTCCCCCCTTCCAGATTGATATCACTGGTAACACCAGGCAAGCCTCCAAAGCCAGGTCAAGAAACCAGGTATTTTGGCTCCAGAGGGCATTGGAATGGAAAGTCACAAAGACATGCTTTAAGTATAGCAATGCTAGGCTCAAGCCCCCCACCTTCCAAATTGACATCACCGGTAACATCATGCAAGGCTCTGAAGCAGGGTCAGGACATTCAGTTATTTCTGCTCCAAAGGGCATTAGAGGGAAAAGTCACAAAGAAATGTCTTAAGTAAGGACCCGGTCTGCATTGTTAAGGTTTAGTTAGGTATTTCATGGATTAGTGCAGGGAATTTCACTGTTGTTGGTATCTCCTACCTTAGAATGAATGCAACTGCCCCTTTCAATTTATTTTATGAATACTTTCCATGCCAGGTTTCCTTCCTACTGGAGCCCATTTATTTTTTACTCTACTGCAGTACCCTAGACACATTCCTGTTTGTCTGTGAGTTGTAAGGCACAGTGAGTTACTACTGTGATTTGGCTGCTGATTATCCCCTGTTTACTATATATCTTGCTTCTAACTCCCTGTCTACTTCTCCCATCTGGGCTGCCTAGTTATAGCTCCTATAGCACCCTTATACTGCTATTTGATACACTGTCCTTTTCTACCTCCCGCTGATATAATCCTCTTCCCTGTTTATCATGCTGTTAGTTTTTAACACTGCCACTGCTATTACTATGCCTTAGTCTATTAAGATATTTTTACTTTCCTTTTCATAAGCCTGACTGATTGCCTTCCAGCAGGACAAGGGCAAACTTCTTTCTTCCTTATTCCTTGACCTGTCAAAATTTTCAATACAGTTTCTCACCCTAGTCTCCTGTATAAACTGCCTCAACTTGGATTATCCCCTTCTTCATTATTATGGTTCAGTAGCTATTTAACTGTCAGGCTCCAGTCTGTAAAATGGCAGAATACTCTCTCTCTCTCTCCATACCTGCAAGTCTTCACTTCCTCTTTAATATCTTTATCAACAAACTATACCGCCACAGGTCCAGCCTATCTTATACAATATACTGATGATTCTACACTTATATTTGCATCTAATAACTTGCCTCAATTCCTCCATATCACACAAGAAGCTTCTCCTCAGTTGAGAAATGGCTCCATAATGCCCAGCAACTAATCAGCCCTAAAAAAGTTACTTTTATTTCCCACAAAATGACACATATCTTATAAAGAAAATTTCAAAATGTTTCCATTAAACAAAACTGAAATTGAAGTAGTCTACCATACAAAACTTATTGAAGTGATTATAGATAATAACTTTACATTTAACCTACATGTTCAAAATAACTTTAATAAATGAGCCACCAAAAATTAGGAATGCTCTACGGGCATAAAAACTTCCTTAGCAATACCACCAAAGCCACTATTGCCACTACTTACCTTCTCCCATCTCTCTTATACAGTGCACCCAGCCTAACCAACCTTCATGCTACAGTTAAAAATAAGTTGGAGGTATGTTATTATAAGGTTGCAAAATTTGCCACCAAAAACAATGCCACTAATGTATTGCCCTTAAGACTTTGAGTTTGTAAGAATTATTTCACTGTCTAGATTGCATACAGCATATCTCCACCCACAACATTATTCACAAAGCTGATGACTGCTATGCTTTTATTCCTTTTCTCAATTTTTGTCAGCCTATCAGACTACTTTGATCTAATGAGCATCATCTTCTCAGATATATAGACCCCATAAATCCTTTGGGTAAAGTCTCTACTCTCACTCTGTCACTAAAAAAATGAAATTCTATTCCTCTTCAAATTAGATCTACCTCTAACCTCTCCAACTTCAAATTACTACTAAAAGACTACCTAACCTGGCTTTGCTCTTGCACTACCCCAGGTTGAACTAGCCACTTCCTCCTTTCACCACCAACATACTTTGACTATATTCAGATAGAAGGAATTAGTAAAATCTATTTTTATTCAAAAATCAAAGATATTTTGCCTAGGCTGTATTATCTAGTCATCTGTGTTTTAAAGAGTGTACTCATTGTGTTTAATACCATCTCTATGAACTGCAACTTGTGAATACTATCTATTGAAACTGTCCTTTTTTCATCTTGTCATAGCTGGTTAAATATTTGCACTATTTAGGTATAGTTTCAAACTGTACGAGATGAAGCTATTTTTTAATTAGTTAATATGTCATTCTTCTGTATTAAGCTGTGCAATAACTTTATTCAACCATAGCCATATTATGTCAATGTGGAGCTTTTATCTCTGGGTCTCTGCTGAAAATGGGATATTATCCCATTCAGACTTTCACAGTAAACAAATATAAAAAAAAAATAAAAAACAAATAAATATATATGAGAAAATGCAATGTGATGTTGTTGCAAGACACACAAGCATATTATTAAATCACTGCCATTTCTATAGGTTTTGTGGGATTTTAAATTATATTTGCAGCAATTCTTACACCCATGTTGTTGTATTATACTCATATTATTATCTGCTAAGTAAATAAAAACATCAATATAACTTTTTGATCAGTGCTAACATATTTAATTAAAGCAGGGTCATTCTGTCACTGCCATCTCAACATAATTACTTACAGTTCCTTTTATTAAGCTTAACTACCTTCACATCCACATGCAAAATAAATCAGAAGGTGAACAGTCTGTTAGAATTATGGTACTAAAGGTTTGAGGGGTAACCTTCTCCTGTCTGCCATATTCTTACTTGTGTGGGCTTCTCTTGGAAAAAGGCATTCCAAGGTTCTTTAATGAGTGACATGCTTCTTTTGCACAGCAACAGATATGATTATATGATTACAGTAATTAATTTGTAGGCAGTTCCACAGACATGATGCCTGCATCTGTCCTTAACATAAAGTACCTTTGGGTTTATCTGAATTGCTTCTTCATTGTAGTGCAATAGAGCTTTCTGTCGATACTGAGAGAGGTTTACAAACACTTGAAGGCACGGATACTTGGACTGGCCACGGCAATTAACCCCACAGGTGAAGTAACAGTCCACCCATTCATCCATAATATCAGCTCTTATAAGAGTGCAGTTTGAGGTTTCACTCCAGATGCTAAAAAAAAAGAAAAGAAACAGAAGCAACACATAATCAGAAATACTTTTATTTAGTTATTTTAAATAATTTCCAGGGTAGAGAACTGGGACAAATGTACTTTTTCAGGACATACTAGTGGATTCAGAAATGCAGACAAAGCACAAACTTTCTACCTTACTGCTGTACTTGATAATGAAAGTTAAATGTAAATATACACATTATTTACAACCCTAAATGTATTCTGTATTTATAATATAATCTAGAGGAGGGAAAATGAGAGGATTTAGTTGGAGAATCGTTACTGATTTACAGCAGTGCTATGGAAAGTCAGTGCAGCATGAAATAATTGACTTACTGGCTTTTGCATAAAATAGCAATTGTTAGGAATTATTGGGAGGGTGGGTAGAAAAGCATGCACATTTTGCTTTGAGAATTTTTCCTGAATTCAGTGTATCATTGACTTTTTTTTTTAAGAGTGGAAATGAGTCAAAGTTTTGGGGTAGTGAAAGAGAAGCTTATCATTGTTGGCACAAAACTTACTTACTGATTCTAGGATTTAGACAGTTGGTAAGAAAATAGAAGGATTCTAATTTTAGAAGTTTGAAGAGGAATGAACCTAACAGTAATTATGATCTTTGTTTTAATGGCAACAAATTAACTTTTGGTAGCATACAGCAATGGTACTCCCTTCTGTGGGACAGAGTAATACATTTGCATATATGGTTGCTTACTGGTTGAAGGACACATGGGGTTTTCTAAGGTGTATTCTAGTTTTCCTAGGAGGACACCCTTTATCATCTGTATTTCTGTCTTCTATTAATAGTAAGTGTGAGATCTTTTTTTAGCTAAAAGAGTAGTCTGTTAATTTTGTGCTTAGTTACATTAATGTATAATTAAAAAAGTAAATGCCAATTCAAGCTATACTCCTAGACAGTGGAACTGGTTGCTGTTTCTAGTTGTCCATGGTTATTAGAAAATATGTCAGTTACAGAGTACATAGTCATGTTAATGAGAGTTGTTTTGGGTTTCAAAGAATAAAACTATATTTTAGTCTTTTGTAGTAGTTGCATTTTAAGTAGTTAGAGAGGGAATCACTTCAGTGGAACAGCATCTGATTTCCCCAAATGCTAACACTCAAAATTCAACTCACTGAAACCACTTTCAATGAACAACATAGCAATGTTTTTTTATGGGAGAGAAACACCCACACTCCCCAGACTTATATACTTAGTCTGACATCATAGAACAGTGAAGAAAAAGAGAAAATGCCAGTACCACTGGAAGCTGTTTCAGTGAGCTGGCTTCACAGAATTGACACAGTCCCTCTCAGAGAGTGTGGTTAGGGCTTTTTCTAGCTCTTTTTGATTGAGGTGGGCTAAGGTGCCAGGCCTATATATCACCATACCATTAGCATGCAGGATGACTGGTAGTTATGGTAGGTCACTTGGGGTCTGTTTATAAAAAAGAGAAGACAAGACAAGAGAAACCTTTGAAAAGGGGAATCTAGATTATAAATGTGCTCCTGTTTTCACAATAAAGGTTATATTTTTAGAGGAAATCCTTAAACCAGTCAAGAGCTTTGGGGTAATTCATGATGCAGTGAGGGGAAATTAATAAAAATGGTGGTCAACAAAGTCAAAAGCTTTTGCTATGTCAGTCAGTACTGACCCTGTTAGGTTGCCTTTGTCAACATTCAGTGGTATGCCATTGGTTAAGGAGCAAAGTACTGTCATTTCATTGTATTTCCACTCAATGAAAGGACATGTTGGTGCTTGGATAACAAATTATATTTCTGTACACAGGTAGATAGTTGAGAGGATGCTACCTTTTCAAATAATTTTGCTAGGATGGAAATGGGTCTGAAGTCATAGGAAAGCTTGAGAACTTTTATGGAAGGGCTAACTATTGCTTATTTCCATATGAGTGGTACAGTGTTGCTACAGAAGCAAATACAGTAGATGTAGCAAGGTGGATAAGTTAGATGTTCAGAGCATAATATAATAAACTAGGGATTCCTGCAGGTACATCTGAAGAAGTTTGTTCATTTTTTGTGTCTGTGTCTTGTCTTGACAGTGGAAACACAGGAAAAGGAATAAACAGTAGGAGTTTTCTAGAGGATGAATTTGGTTGGGTGGAAAGTAGAGTTGTATAAACAAAATAATTAATTTTGGAAATCAGGGGAGAAAGGGGTCTAGAGTTGCATGTAATGATGCCTTCCTCAGTTTGGTCAACGTCTGCTACTATGGCTGGTTATTTGCTTGATTATCATAGTTGCTTGTAATAGTTCCTGAAGAAAGTTTCTTGTGAATGGAGATGGTTAGGTTTATATCATTTGGTGGCTTTTATCGATAGATTTCTCGGGGTAAAACATTTATTTATGTTTTCCAAGTCTGGGGATTGTTTCCACTGCAGCATACTACGTCCTTGGTTTTGATTGGGGCTTTTAGATCTCTGAGCATGGGTGTGGATTTTTTTAGGCTGGAGATGAGTGGAAAGTGTTTATCTTGTAAGGTGAAAAGCTCTGTCTTCAGAGGTTCAGTGGCCTCTGAAGGACCTGTGGAACTCAAGACGTGAACCAGTTGGTGAAGCCTAGTTATGACTAACTGCTACTTCTCTGCCTAGTTACATCTTTGGTAATTCATGCTTCAAACTTACCAAGTCATGCTGTGGAATCTAGGGGATAAAGAAAAGCACTACAACCTTAAAATGAAAGGGAACTGATTAACTTATACAATTGGTGTTCATGTAGCAAGCCAAGATAACTACCTTACACAAAATACACCTATGGATTAAATGTCTCACAGCATGCTGCAAAACAATGCTATGTAGTAACACAATTGTCAGCAATGAATTCTGATATTTATCCACCCATCATCAGATGGGAATCATAATGAGCCTTATTAGTAGATAGGAAAAGAAGCAAAACAACTTATTGCTACATTATAGTCAAGCCAAAGATCCTTGGTGTGCACTTTTTCTTTTCAGTAATAGCCCTAGAGTCATCTGCTTTTCTAAACCTTCTGTTTTAAGAATTTGTAACTGATATGTATGTTCTGCCCTTTCACCTTACCCATGTCTGCTAAATACAAGACTTGTATCTACAGGATAAACCTGATACATTTTTTTCTGTAAATCAGATTTTTAACAGTATGTTATGAACTTCAGTTTTGATTCTAAAATATGCCCTTAGCAGAATATTTCAATAAAACATTAAAATTGAAGGTGTACAGCAATAAACAAAATAACATTTAACTAATGTCAGTTCAGTTAAGCTATCCAAACTATTTCATTGATTTAGAATTATTTCCAAGTTCAATGCCACTGCACTATTCAAAATAAATTACATCATTCCTAAAGCAGACATCACTTATTTATGAGTAAAAATATTCAACACAATCCTTGAACTGTTATTGCAAAAAAAAAAAAAAAAAAGAATATGACTTTTTGTTTATTTTCCCCTTAAACATTAACCCATGTTGTAGAAATAGAGTGTCTACTCTGAGTGACGAGGGTGATATCATTTGGATTATCATGGAGGAAACACAACTGGCCCATTCTCTTTTTTTCTGTGATGTAGTGAAAGCAGGAGCCATTTTACCAACAACATATAAAGGAGGCTGGTTAAATGCTTAGCATACATACCACAACTAAGGTTCACCTGGGTCAGTTTTTATGTCCCCATTACATATCCAACTGGAAGTGGAAATGGAGGATAAAATTTGGACTGTGACCAGAATGAAGTCCTCCCTGTGACAACAAAAATCTAAAAATGGATGTCATGTTGAAACTAGAGAGGCTGAGGAGTGGCCACTCATCCATCTGTTGCCAACAGGGGCAATCCTAAGTAGGTTGAGTCGAAGAAGATTAGAAGTACTATCTTCCCAAGGGTTTGGTGGAGGTGGGAATAGAAAGTTAGGCTGACCTGTAAATTCAAGAAAAATTGGGTTTGGGGCCATTGCTAGTATATGTAATCCCAATAAGTAATCTGTTAGAAATACATATATAATGTAATCTATATAATACTGCTGTGAAGTATTAAACTGACAGGACTCTTAATCTGAAACACAATCTATAGTTACGAGTACCACAGGCAATCCTAAGGCAGTCTTCCCCACAAAGCACAAGATTATCGCTGTAGGGTATACCATGGAGGAATTTACATACAGAATCAAAAGTAATTAACTTGCTGTTTCATCAGATGACTTTTATCTATGATGTGAAACTGCCAGTATGTGTGGCAGTTATATTAAGTTATATAAATGGCTGGGTGAAACACATGCTATCTGTCACTCTCTTACTTTGGACACAATAGAAGAATGTTCGTGGGTTCTATTCAAACAGCTTTATTATATACAAACACATTACGATAGAAGTTTACCGACTTTAAGTAACTTATATACAAACTAAGTACTGCAATCATACATGCTCACTCTCTGGCTGCACTCTCAAAATGGCACTGGGAATAGCAGGTGCTCAGTATTTATATGTGCACATTCAGTCCTTGATATGCTTCTTAAAGATACAGCACATACACTCTGATCTACATCCTTGCTCTTTGAGAAATAGATCATATAACTTTATGAATCTATTTGGCATGCAAATAATACAAGTACTTATTTGTCATGCAATTATACAAGACTAGATACATATATACAATTATGTCCATGTTGCGGTGTAGTTCACACTGTGCCTGAAAATTCGACCATATAGTGAGACATAAAATTAGGATTTAGGTTTAGCAACTGGAGCTGTCTCTACAGAATGTTCAACCTTGGGAGTATTTGGAACATCCTTAGGGATGGAAGTAGAGATTGAAACACACTCTGGGATGGGAACAATATTTGGTTCGCTCTGAGATCTAGAGTCTGTATCACAGGAACAATGGTGCGATGAAGATTCTAGCACAGGAAGAAGATGTCTCCAATTTCTCCTCTACTCCACACCCTCAGACTTTACAAGGTAGATCTCGGCTCGGTACATATACCTGTAACTTGACCAATCTGGTTGAAACCTTTTGCCGTTTGTATCCTCACCGTCTCTCCTTCCCTCAACGGACTAAGACATCTGCTCGATTTATCATAATTGGACTTCTGGAGAGAATGCTTCTTGAATAATTGAGCCTTGATAGTTATGTTGTTCTTAGCTTTAGGCTTCAATAAACTGGAACTAATAGGTAACATCATTCTGGTTTACCTGGACAGAAATCTTTGAGCAGATATGTTTCTGAGATTAAGTAAATTCAAAAAACATCAGTATTGTCACTCTTTGACCTTTCAAGTAATTGCTTTGCACTCTGCACTGCATGTTCAGCTAGCCCATTTGAATGGATATTCAGGACTGCTAGTAACATGTACAAAGTCCCATTCACTTGCATATTTCTGAAATAACTGACTAGTAAATTGAGTACCATTGTCAGAAGTAACTTTGTGTGGACTACCATGGATTGAGAAATGATGTTTCAACTTAATAATAACAGTAGTGGATGTTAAATGAGGTAGTAAGTCAATCTCAAACCAACTCAAATAAGATTCTACCAATACTAAGTAGTTTTGATTGTCCCACTCAAAGATATCAGTGGCTACTGTTAACCAAGGTAGTTCAGGAACTTGACTTAGCTGAAGTGGTTCTCTTTGCAAATGCGATCTACTACTATTGCATACTGAACAAGAAGAAAGTACTTTATCAATGTCTTTCGGTAATGAAGGCCAAAATACTAGTTCTCTCGCTCTCCTCTTAGTGGATTCTGAACCTGTGTGACCACAATGCAAAATCTGGACATATTCTTGTTTTAAGGAAGCAGGAACAACAATTTTAGGACCTTTGAAAATAATGCCATCTTCCATCAACATTTCATCTCTACAAGGAAAATAGGTTTGTACTTCAGGTGGTGCACTACATTGCTTTGACAGCCATCCAACATTAATGTAGTGACTGAGCTTTTGCAAAATTGGATCAGTCTTTGTATGATCTCTCAGTTCATCAAGTCTACTGGTAGATAAATTACACATGCTATCACGTCAAAGTCAAAATTATCTGCATCAAGCTGTTCTGTTGTATTTCTGGGTGATCTAGATAAGATATCAGCCAAATAAAGTAGTTTGCCTTTTGTATAGACCATTTTAAAGTTGTACTTTTGCAATATGAGCATCATTCTTTGCAATCTCACTGGAGCTGAAGGCATAGGCTTCTTTAGAATAGTAACTAGAGGTTGGCGGTCAGTTTCAATCGGAATAGCTCGACCATAGATATAATCATAAAACTTGGAACATGCAAATACTATTGCCAAAAGTTCTTTCTAAATTTGAGCATATTGCATTTCACTTTGGGTAAGTGTTCTAGATGCATAGGTTACTGGTCTGCCATCTTGAAGAATAATAGCGTCAAGACCAAATTTTGAATCATCACAGGAAAGAGTGACTGGTTTATTTGCACCATAGTATCTTAATGTAGGTGGGGTGGAAATTTTCTGCTTAATGCCTTAAAATGCCTTCTCGTGCTGTTTTAACCATGACCATGTAACAATTCTTGCATGTCAGCTCTCTTAAAGGTGCTGTCAACTCACTGAAGTCTGGTATAAACTTCCCTAAATAGTTGACCATGCCTAGGAAATGCTGTTGAACTTGAATATTATCTGGTGCTAACATCTCAAGAATAGCTGCTTGCTTGGTCGTGTCTGGTCTCAAGCCAGTACTGGTAAATAAATAGATTCATAGGTTCATAGGTTCATAGGTTGGTACTAGGCTATCGACCCTAGGGCCTATACAAGCCTAGCCATAACAATTCTCTGGATATTTCTTCCCACAATATTTACTTCTCTGGACCCCTGTCTAGCAGGGCAACTGACATGATCCCCGGGGTGAATTTCCTATCTCCCATCCAGTCATCAAGGTTCCTTTTGAAGAGGGCCAAGGAGGTGCTCTGCTTGACATGTATGGGCAGTCTATTCCAGAGTATGGGGAGTCTCTCGGTCAGGAACCTATCCCTCCAGCATGTTTTGTTCATTGTGATGACAAGGTTTAGATCCCTGGAGCGTGTGGCTCTGGGGGATTGGGATTTCTTTAAGTGGAGCAGAGAAATTACACACTGCCATCACGTCAAAGTCAAAATTCTCTGCATCAAGCTGTTCTGTTGTATTTCTGGGTGATCTGGATAAGGTATTAATCTTGATAAATAACCTACATGTGTAACTTCTGGTAGTCAGAATTTGCACTTCAGAGGATTGAGCTTCAAGTTTACTTCACGTGCTATGTCTAGAACTCTCTTTAGGTTTCTGTCATGCTCTGCTTCACCACTGCCTCCAACCAATAAATCATCTACTATTATGGCACAAGGATAACCCGAAAAAAATTGCTCCATTGCACGCTGGAAGACTTCACTTGCAGAATTTATTCAAATGGCGTCCTTAGGAATCTGTATCTGCCAAACAGGGTACCAAAAATGGTTTACTAATGAGGATTTGCAATCAAGCATCACTTACCAAAATTAACTTTTTGCATCCAAGACAGAAAAAAAACAGCAGTATTTTGTATTAGAGCTGCGACTTCTTTGACTGAACTCATTGGATGATGCGGTCTATTTAATGCTTTGTTCAGATCTTTTGAGTTAATGCATATTCTGATTTTGTTTGAGTCTTTTTTGTGAGCTGCTACCACAGACGACACCCATTCAGTTGGTTCTGTAACAAGACAAATTGCACCTTTCTGTACCATTTTATCCAACTGAGCCTAAACTTTATCCTGCATAGCTATCGGAACTCTTCTTGCTGGTCGGACTACTGGCGTGACCTCTAGGTCTAACTTCATTGAATACACAACTGAAAGTTTGCCCAACTTATCATTGAAAACATCAGCATACTCTCAGAAAATGGCTTCAGAAAAATTAGAACTAGGATATGCACTTATGTGATGAACTTCTTTGGTAAAAGAAAGCAGATTCATTCTCAAACTGTCTTTGATACCCAGTAATGACTGTACTGGTCTTTGGACTACATAGAATAACAGTCTGTAACAGTTCTTAGCCAAATAACATGAAAGCAACAAGTTTCACATTACTGGTCACATTGAGTTGTTCATTAGTTCTCACTTTAGAAAATGTGTCTGCGGATATAACATTACACTTTGAACCAGTGTCTACTTTAAGCTCTGTGGATTTACCATTGATCCGGAGTGTACAAAATACTTCACTCTTTGCCAATAAATTCTCTGCATCAACTCTTTCACCAATCACTGAAACACCATCTGCATAAAAAGTGGACTGCTGCAACTTTACTTGATCAATTTGCTTTTTTGTATGACCCTTCTTTATTTTACAACTGTGTGGGGTTTGCTTGATTTGCAACATTTTTGAAAATGGTTCCATTTTTTACACTTGTGACATTGCTGACCAAATGCTAAGCATTTCTCTCTTTTGGACTCATGATTGGCACCACAGTTGCGACAGTTAACAATAAAGCTGGATGTGGGTTTGGCTAATTCACATTTGTACTGCACTGAGTATACTCCTTTAACTGAACTTGTCTTAGAACTTGATGGAAAACTATGTGGTTTCCCTGGTGAACCAGCAGAGGTTGTGGCTGCCATGTGCTTAGGCCTACTTCTGTTTGCTATGTGTTGCATGCTATCTACATTTACTCTGGAGTCTACTGAAACCATGCTGTTGTCACGTGCAAAAATACTTGTGTTTTTCAGTAAATTCATGGATTTGACAAATCTCTATGGCTTTACTCAATGTTAAATCACTATAATGAAGCAAAATCTTTTTCACAGCATCACTATTAATACCATACACAAGTCTGTCTTTTATTAACTCATCTTTTAGGTCACCAAACCGGCACATTTCGGGTTTTTTTCTCAGGTCAGTTATTCAAGCTGCAAAAGTTTCCCCAGGTTTCTGATCTCTCGTGTAAAACAAATGCCTGCCTCTCTAATGTAATATTTGCCTGTGGGGTTACACATTTCTCTGAATTTGTGCTTCAAACACTCGGGGTCTTCCCTTGATTCAGCCTGTACAACAATATGATGATTTTCACCTTCTCCCTCATATACTGCTGGTGCATACACAAATGAATGCTCTCTTTCAGTGGTCTCTGACCCAGATAGGTTTAGCAAAATGAATGCCCAGGTATGTGCATCTTTGTCTGAATAAGCTGCTTGTATAAATATATCATACTCTTGCTCAAATATTCTCCAATTCTCTGCAGTATTCTCAGTGGCGGCTGGTGACTTCAAATCACAGGGGGGCTGCAGGAGACAACTGAATGGGTGGGGTCAAGGGGAGGGGGTGTGGTCAACCAGAAAGGGGAGGAGCTATGCACAAAACCACAAAAAAACTAACTTTAATTAAATACGCTGCCCTGGGTGGCAAACCATCATTATGAAAGTCCAATCAAGAAAAAATAAGTGCAGAAGAATAAAAATATTTCAATGCATTGGCTGCATGACAGCTTACTTAATATCTAGATGGAAACAAAAGGTTGTGAGGCATGAAAAAATAAATTACTTTTTAAATACATTAATGGAATGCCAGTCAAAATCAAGTATAAGAAAAACCAGAAGCACTCAACTCAAACCACTTCTCCTTGCACTGCAGTTCTAATTATAATATATTCAGCTTTATTAAAGTACCAAGTAACATGCTGAAAGTAGAAATCTATGTGATGCCCCCACTTGTAAAAATGTTTCTAATTCAAAAAAGACCTGCTGCCTGACAACTTGTTTCATGGGGAAAACATGATAAAAGTAAAAAATGAAAAGCAAACAAGAAACAAGCTCAAGATACATTGCTTAAAGGATTACTGTACAGGTTATGGACCACACATGATTGGCATTATATTTAGTTTATGGGTAAAGTCTGTAGAGATGACTGGAAGTCTCCAACAAGTGTAATGAGCTTTTTAAAATAATGGAATCCTGTCCTTTAATACCCAAGGCTTATACATTATCTAGTCAAGTATTCTCTGCATGGCAACAACAGAAAGGCTTTCAATGTTGGCAATTCTTTAACAGTATGCTTATTAAAGCTTACTTGCATCTTAAGATCTCAGACAAGCTTACCTTATGGTCATTAAAGCATTGCTACTTAAACACAGAGCAACAGGCACTTTGAGTAATAAGCATAAATCTGAGTAATAAGCATACATCAACAGTACAAAAATATGACAGAAACCAGACCATTCTGCAAAATCAAGGACAGATGAAAAGCCACTGTAGTACTTATGCAGTGTGTCCTCCCCATCCAAGGTAGATACAACTACTCCTTGCCTTGCTTGGACACATCCAGAGTCACTACATGGGGAGTGGGGTGCAACAAGCATGTCACAATTTGAAATCTCTCTGGCTGACTGTGATGGCCCTGACACATTTGTCATACCTCTCAACCTCAAGAGCAAGAAATCTGGACAAAGCCATACACAGAAGTGGGACAAAGGCCCAAAAATAAGGACAATTTTTAAATATTGCTCTAATAAACTTAGAAAGATAATAGAATAGGTCTTGCATTAGTATGAATTTTCTGAAGGGTATAAAATCTGAAACTGAAATGTCTGTCATTTTCTAACTTCAGTCTTTAGTGATTTGTCACTAATTTGCCAAAAACACAACTTTATGAAAAATGGACCAAAAATGTGATGCAAAAATATAAAATAGACACACAATACAGCAGCTACCTGTCAAAGAAGGGACACTTTAATATTAGTACTGCTACCTTGAGCAGCTGACAAAATAAAAGAATCTACATGCATTTCAAGTAATCTATAACTTTGATTATTACAGTTATTTCTTAATTGTAAACCCTCCATGTTTTCTTCCAAAATTGCTATTTTATGGAGGGATTATTAGGGGAAGAGCAACATTTTGAGCCAAAATTGGGGACAGTTGAGAGGTTGGCTATGCCTAATTCTATAAAGCAATTTATTTGCATGTACCTCTCAACCTGTTAATGCAGTAAATCTGAACAAGGCCAAATATATTGGGGCACATATAAACAGTACTAAAATTGCTCTTGTATAAATTGAGACAGTTGATAGAACAGCTCTTACTTTAACATGCATTTTTCTGAAGGTTATGAAGTCTGAAACTTATTATTTAGTGACTTAATTCCTAAATGATTTGCCAGAAAACTACAAATTTTATGAAGAACAAACCAAAAATAAGAAGCAAAAATCTATTCATTCTTTGAAAATCTGGACAGTTGGGAGGTATAGTTCAGCTGGGCCTGTCTGAGTTTGCTGCCCTTCCCCCCTGACAAAATAATGGTTGAATGGAGCCTCTGCAGCCATTCCAATGAACCATTACTTGGCTATTTCACTCCATTTACCAGAAACACTAATGTGCATACTGCTTTACTTCTATGATGAGTTGGACTTCATTTGAAAGTTTTATTTTGTATTTTACAGCACAAACACTAAGTCATCTGTTAAACAAAGCAATGCAGTCTCACAATGAAAACTTAGCATTAAAACTTCTCTGCCCTTGAAACTCACATTCATTGAAACTGCATTGAAACCCACATTCAAAGAAAATACATTTTGCCAGTGGCAGATAAAGATTAATTTTGGGCTGTTTTCAAATCATAGGCCCCTTGCATATGAAACATACATGTGATCTTTGATACACCTTCCTCATTGTACTAAAATTATATTCCTTGTACAATACAGTACACTTGTTAGAGGGTGTTTTAAATTTGTTTTGAACATTTTTCCAGTAAGCAATGAAACAAACCATATGCACCCATAATGGCAAAACTGCCCAGTTGAGAACATTTATCATAAAAAAGTCTACTCAGACTTCCACAGTCCACCATTATTAGTAAATATACACAATTCTACAGTCCACCGTTATTAGTAAATATGCACAATTCCACAGTCCACCATTATTAGTAAATATGCACAATTCTACAGTCCACCATTATCAGTAAATATGCACAATTCTACAATCCACCTTTATCAGTAAATATGCACAATTCTACAGTCCATTATCAGTAAATATGCACAATCTCTGAAGTAAGTCAACTAAATAATTCCACATTAAAGAAATCTGTAACTAATGAAGCGGTTGCTGCTAGCAATCACCTTTATATTTCATGGTTTCATCGAAAAATAAAGTGTCTGTTGCCCCTCAGGAATAAATTGCCTATATTACATTAAAAAATGATAAGCTAGTAATAATATTGCAAGAGGAAATGGATGGCAAACTGATAACAGACTCATAATTAGTATCTTCACCAAGGAGAACATTCTCAGTACGGCAGCATCCACCCCTTGTGGGAGTAGAACCCACAGCCTTCTGCATCAAAAGCAAGTACACAACCTGTTGTGCTATAGTATTAACTAGGCAAAGCACTAGACTTCTATTCCCCTGCAGCTTTCAGCTCCTTGTAAAATCTACTCAATACTCAACTGCATCTCAACTTCGCAGCTCAAGAAAACTGGAAAAAGCCAAAATGTATTGGGGGGGATCAAAAGCCCAAAAACCAGGGACACATTAAACATTGCTTGTATAATCTTGGAAAGTTGCTAGAATAAAATGTTGTGTTGCCACCATACATTTTACTGCCAAGGTCCCTGAGCAAAAAACAGTCAGAGTAACATACCACTACGCCACATCAGCTGCTTTGTAAAAGAGAGGAAGACTGAAACTTAAATGGCTATCATTTAGTGAATTCAGTTCTCACCATAGCTGTCAACCTCTTAGTACAAAACACCTGGACAAACCCAGTAATGAGGGTATACAGCCCTCAAACATATTCAGTGAATTCAGTTCTTGCCATAGCTGTCAACCTTAGCACAAAAACCTGGACTAAGCCAATAATGGGGGAATACAGTCCTAAAAATAGGGACAAATTTAAAATATTCATCTTATAAACTTAGAAAATTGCTAGAAAAAAAGGTTGTGCTACTATGTATTCTGAAGAACATGAAGTTTGAAATTCAAATGCCGGTCAATTTTACTGCTGACAGAACAAAAACAATTTTCAGCAGAGACCCAGGGATTAATACTGCAGACACGTCTTTGTAAAATGACAGGGCACCAGAGCAAATCCACACAAACACAGGGAGGAGATGCAGACTCCACAAAGAAGGCACCCCAACAAAGAATCAAACCAGAAAACCTATAGCTGTGAGGCAACAATACTACCACTGCACCATCAGATATGCAAGGAATGAAACATTCAGAAACCTGAAGTCTGAAATTCAAATGCCTGTCAATTTTACTGCGGACAGAACAAAAACAATTTTCAGCAGAGACGCAGGGATTAATACTGCAGACACGTCTTTGTAAAATGGCAGGGCACCAGAGCAAATCCACACAAACACAGGGAGGAGATGCAGACTCCACATAGAAGCCACCCCAACCAAGAATCAAACCAGAAAACCTATAGCTGTGAGGCAACAATACTACCACTGCACCAACAAATATGCAAGGAATTAAACATTCAGAAACCTGAAGTCTTAAATTCAAATGCCTGTCAGTTTTACTGCAGACAGAACAAAAACAATTTTCAGCAGAGACGCAGGGATTAATACTGCAGACACGTCTTTGTAAAATGGCAGGGCACCAGAGCAAATCCACACAAACACAGGGAGGAGATGCAGACTCCACACAGAAGCCACCCCAACCAAGAATCAAACCAGAAAACCTATAGCTGTGAGGCAACAATACTACCACTGCACCATCAAATATGCAAGGAATTAAACATTCAGAAACCTGAAGTCTGAAATTCAAATGCCTGTCAATTTTATTTAACATTTGTTAATCAGGACAGTCTGACTTGGAACAAAAAAACTATTTTCAGCAGAGGCCCAGGAAGAAATAATGCAGACATGTCTTTGTAACATGGGAGGACACAAAAGCAAACCCACACAAACACAGGGAGAAGATACAGACCCCACAAAGAAGGAACCCCAGCCAAGAATCAAACCTGAGAACCTGCAGCTGTGAAGCAACAATGCTACCAGTGCACTATCAAATAAAAACAAACCCATACAAACACAGGGAGAATATAACAGACCCCACAAAGAAGGAACCCCAGCCAAGAATCAAACCTGAGAACCTGCAGCTGTGAGGCAACAATGCTACCAGTGCAACATCAAATAAAAGCAAACCCACACAAACACAGGGAGAAGATAACAGACCCCACAAAGAAGGAACCCCAGCCAAGAATCAAACCTGAGAACCTGCAGCTGTGAGGCAACAATGCTACTACTACACCATCAAATATCAAGCATTGCAACATTTACAAACCACAGATATTATGAGGAACAGATCAGATCAAATATGAGGCAAAAATCTGCAATTTTTTTACAAATGGTGGTGGGTAGGGAACTCAAGTCTTTAACACCTGCATACAGGGTACAGGGTTCAAGCCTGAGGTATTCCCTACCACACCACCATGAGCACCTGGGGCATTTACACACACACACATACACACATTGTCAAAGTAAAAAGCACCATACACTTACCTGTCCGTTTTCCATAATATCCAGCTAACGTACATCCTGCCCACGCAATACTCCGAAGACCCGCGAGATCAAACCTCCCGATGAGACTGTTCTGTCATTCCCGACTGCTGCTGTTGCAGTCCGGCCCCGATACATTATCCCAGCGAGTCTGTGCACTTTAAAAGTGCACAGACATCTCCTTGTGTCCCCCTATGGGGACTGCCGGACTGCCTGGAGCATGCACATAGACGTGCAGTAGTCGGGACTACTGCACATGCGTGAAGTCCGCGAAATTTAAAAAAAAAATTTTTTCTATTTTTATTTCTTTTTTGTTCTGAGGGGGCTGCAGTCCGGCAGTCCAATAGCACGGGCCGCCCCTGAGTATTCTAATCAAATACAAGTGGTAAAGGCTTTCAAAATCCATCTGCCATATTAACACACACCAGTGAAGGATTTTGCAAATAAGCATGAACACATAACATATGCCAGAAATTTATGCCAGTATTTGTAACTTCGCACAACAGCACAATAGGCCTCTGTATAACTGAACTTTGCGAAATAAGTCTCTTGGGCACTGTAATACTGTTGAAATTACTGTACTACAAGAAATCACCTCATTAGTTTAAGAAACATTTCAAATAACTGCATGATGCAAATGAACTGGGCAAGGGAAGCTCAGAGTCAATAACATTTCAAAGTAATTGCACTTTGCGAATAAACTGTACACAGCACATTTCCCCAAAATGGCGATACCTTGATAGGCAATTCTTTACAGTGCAAGAAACACTTTGTAATGGTGGCACTTGGTGAACAGACACACCCAGCACAAGAAACCTTTCAAAATGGCTATACTTTCACTGTACTTCACAAAATAGTTGCACTTTGCACACAAATAAACTCTTCAGAATATAAGCAAAGTAATAAGCACACACTCTAAGCACGTTTACACACTTTGAGATACTTCGAATAACTCTAGTTATCCCCTTGATACAATACGAAGCTTTAGTTATGCCAAAACACAGCACTTTGCCAAAATACATGCAGACACCTTGCTTTAATTATGCTTAATGTGCCCTTTTTGCCTTATTATATTCATTTTGCTCGTTTAATCTTTTTTCATGTCCTTTGTACTTGTCTTGTGCCCGTTTAACTTTAAACACACTTGTCTTACTTCAAACATACTCCTTTTGCTTTTCTGATAATCATTTCCTCAAATATCTTAATGTTAAACATTTTGCTTAGTTAAAAAAACTTTTGTGCCTCCCGCTTGTTTAATAATGCGGTTTATGCCCTTGTAATGCTCAGTTTTATCCCTTTCATAAAATAAGCAGTTTGTGCAAGTTCCCATTACTTTTGATTCCATTCTGGCTCTTTTTTGTGCATGTTTCTTTTAGTTTACCTTCACTGTCATCTCTGCACCTCATGGCTCAGAATTTAATTCTCTGGAATTCCGATTCTGACACCATGTCACTCTCCTACTTTGGACACAATAGAAGAGTCTTCATGGGTTCTGTTCAAACAGCTTTATTATACACAAACACATCATGATAGAGGTTTACTGACTTTAACTTAAGCAACTTATATACAAACTAACTATTGCAATTATACATGCTCACTCTCTGGCTGTACTCTCAAAATGGCACTGGGAATAGCACATGCACGGTATTTATTTGTGCACGTTCAGTCCTTAATATGCTTCTTAAAGATACAGCACATACATTATGATGTACATTGTCTCTCTGTGAACTTAAATGAGACTACCAAATTTATACTGTGTATACAACTAGAGATCAGCATAACAAGTAAAACTGCTTTCAGCCACTAAATATCTTGTCTAAGCTAAAGTTAGAGGTCTGCATGCAAAGTGCATCTATTTCTCATCATGCCCTTTACTTTATTATTGTTAGATGCAATAGCTACAATAGAAACCCAAGAATTATCATCTCCTACATTATTTGTACAATTTTAACTAATTTTGGAGGCAAAACGTTTAGGGACTTCCCTGGTCAAAGTCACTGATTAATTATACAACAGACTTGCAACATGGTACAATCTTCTTCTTCTTTCAGCTTTTCCCGGTTAGGGGTCGCCACAGTGGATCACCTGTTCACTCATGATTGGCAGTGGAGTCTTACGGTGTCGAGTTGCCAGCCCGGCGCCCAACCTTCCACAGAAGGCACACACATGCACACACTCACACCTAAGGCCAATTTAGAGTGTCCAATCCACCTACCGTCTTTGGGATGTGGGAGGAAACCGGAGCACCCAGAGGAAACCCATGTGACCACAGGGAGGGCATGCAGACTCCGCACAGAAGGCACCCCAGTCGAGGATCAAACTGGAGAACCTCTTGCTGTGAGGCAACAAAGCTAACCACTGCATGCAACATGGTACAATGAAGAATAATAATAGTGATTTCAAGTAAATATACTGGAAAAAGCAAAAACAAAATAACTGTTGCAAGCAACAGAAAACATGACAAAATGAAGAGAATGGATGCAGTGGAAGATTACAAATAAAAGAAAAGGGGTTCTTGGTGCCAGTTGTCCATCTCAGCTTATTGTCCAGCCACAAAAAGATCCCAGCCTCAGTACATGCATATCTAACTGTATACTTTTTCAGTCACTATGCTGTTTTTACTCACTTCATCTGTAGTTTAACACATTAAATTCTGCTATTTGTTTAGGTTTGGGCTATAGCATTCCTTCACTACAGCTTTCACAGTTTACTGCAGAGGACAGAATGGGGAGCTTCAGTGGTCTCACTGCATATTATACCAGATGTTGTTCAAGTCTGCCTTTTTCTTACTTTTCTAATGACTATTTATTTATTGACATTCGATTACCAGGAATGTCCGACTGGGTAGGAGGCCATTTTCAGCGGAGGCCCAGGGAAAAAAAACTCCAAAGTATTACAAAGCATTTTAAGAATAACACTTTTACAGTCTTTAAAAATAATGCAAAAAAAAAAAAAAAAAACTACAGTTTAATTAATTATACCAAGTTAGACACAGTATGAAAATGTTGGTTAACAAAAGATATCAGTCATCTGACAATAATTTAATAGTTAGAGAAATTTTAGCTAGTTTATAGAGAAATGAAAGAAAATGAAAGGTAAATTAGTATAATACAAACAGGAACTGCAATACAAACTGAGAGAATAGTAGGCCTATGGTATATTTAGAGAGAAAGCCAGGAGAAAGAAACTAATAGAAGTAAGAAAGTGAGTGAAGAAGGGAGAGTAAGGGGATGCAATGTTGTTGTTGTGTCTTTCGGCTTTTCCTGGTTAGGGGTCGCCACAGCGGAACTCCGGTCCACTGAATAGATATTTGTTCACATTTAGGTTGTCCTGGTGCTAGGCAAGAGCAAGCCAGCTTCTGGCTAGGAAGTCTTTCATAATGGTTTTGAAGGATGGGGGGAGGGTATTGACCTGATGGACAGAGATAAGGAGTTCCAGGCCTTAGCAACATGGTATGAGTACAGACAATGCCCAGCAGATTTGATAAGTTTGTAGACAGACAAGAGTGTTTGGTCATTACATCATAATGTCCTGCTGGGAACATAGCTGTGCAGAATGTCATTTAGTGCTAGACAAGCAGATGGATTCTGGATAATTTTATAAGTGGTAAGAAGCTGTTAGCTGACAGGCTAGTTCTAACCAATTTTGGCATTTTTGATGCTATACAGTGGTGGGTTCTGACAAAGGCATTTGTTGCAAATTTTAGCAATTTTATTAGAGCATTGTTCAATTTTTAATTTTTGTGATGTGTGAAGATTAGTAAGGATGGAAGTGCCATAAAGAAGAGCGGGGAGGAGATAAGTAGTAGCAAGTGTGGCTTTAGTTGTGTTGGTGAGAATGTTTTTGCCTCTGATTAACTGCAGTCCTATATGATTGTACCTAGCCAGTTAAAAATGGCAGGATCAACATACTATAGGTCAAATTATATATAAATTCTGATGTGACCTTCAGCAGCCAACCCTCACCACTGCACAGTACCCTGATGTCACCTGCAGAAGGGTTCTAATATTGGCAGTAAAACCCAATACAAGTGCACCAGCAATGTTCTTAGTAATCACAGGTATGTATTAGCCTCTTAATTTTCTACTTATATCATAGGAGATAACTAAAATATGTTTGGATAAAAAGAGGATGCCAACTCCATACAATTACTAGGAACTTTACTGTTGCATTTACTAAAAAACTGTTGCACAAATTAAACAATATCAGATAAGATGCTGGCACTTAGTACAGATAATTAAGGATATTGGATATTAATGAGCTGCTCCCTGTGGTCCAGGGTTTGATTCCCTCAGCCACCATTTGCCTAACTGTATGACTCTGAGCAAGTCACTCAACCAGAAAATGATCCCAGGCAGAGTCTGAAAAAGGTCCATGTGAATTAGTGCTCTACCCCCAGTTAACAAACAAATAAAATAAACATTTCAAGAATATTTTAGGTAATGTAAAAGAAAGCACAGTAGAACCACTAATATTATTTTGACAGTATGTATATGCATGAGTGTCATCCTTAGTGTGTGTGTGTGTGTGTGTGTGTGTGTGTGTGTGTGTGTGTGTGTGTGTGTGTGTGTGTGTGTGTGTGTGTGTGTGTGTGTGTGTGTGTGTGTGTGTGTGTGTGTGTGTGTGTGTGTGTGTGTGTGTGGGCAAGTGTATGTGGGTCTTGGTTGCAGACCATTCCTCCACTGCATAAGTCAAATCAAAGATTACCATCAATATAACATATACCCTTAAATTGTAGTGTGCATTTGAGAAAAGTCAACGTGTACTTTTTACGTGTATTTTACCCAACACCCTGGTGGAAGAATTACATCAGTTTCTGTTACAGTTGTGTCATAAAAAGGAAAACAGTTCACTACCAATGTCAATATGTCAAAGCAATAAACAAAATTATGCTCCTTTCTTTTTTTTAAGAACATTTTTATTAATTTAATATATTTACAATATACACAAAGAAAGGAAGAACTTCAACTTGACATATTGTTGTACAATGATAGGAATACATTGAATCATCATGGTAATCTTATACAATTAACAATTTAAGAATCTTGGTATTTCAGTAGCAACATTTCAAGGTTATCCCAACAACAACTAAAGGTCTTGCTATGAATTATAGATCTTATTCTGATCACTTCTTGTTCAGTTTTACATAGTATTGCTGTTAAATTTAAAAATTCTTTGAACACAGGAACTAATCTCAATTTCCATTTTTTGTAATAACTTTTCTGGCAACTGCCAGGAGAGCCCAAAAGAGTTTTTGATCTTTGGCTTTCACAGATATAGGAAGTGGAACATTTAATTAGTATTACTAATCTAGTTAAAGAACATAGGCCATAACCCCTTAAAAAACATACTTATCTCTTTTCATTATACATTTAATTTTTCACAATCCATAAACATGTGTCCAATACTCCAATCAGCTTTTTACATCTTTACAACATCTCCAATAAAATGAAGTCATTTTAATAAATTTAGAGATTTTATGTGGAGTAACAAACATTCTATGTATATATTTCCACATAAAAACTTTCTAGTATAAACTTGAAGAAGTTTGATTAACTGATTTAAGTATCAAAGCTTTATTCTTACCATCTGTTGAGTCAGTCAGTCCACCACTATCTAAAAGGTTCCAGGATTTTGCATCAAAATGATTATTATTATTATTTATAATTAACTTATATAACTTGGACAAGCTTCCTTTGTATGTCAGTCCACCTTCAATAACAGCATTCATATATTCATATAATGGGGTAATAATGTTCTGTTCCCCTTCACTCCTATTATCCACAAATTCATTACATTTCTTACTGATTATGATGGATAATATTAACTGTTTAGAAGATTCATCCAACTTATAGTCTTTCATTAAATATTGTGCAGACTTTCTTTTTCAAAGCAATAAGACCATAATAATAACCCATTCCTTTTTAGTAAATCCATTTCAGCATTGTTCTGAGCTTCCTTACTTTTAGAGGTATGTGTAATAGGAAATCACAAAAATTTCCATTCTAATGTGTGATCAGCCCAGGTCTGCGAGGTGGTGATATAGTGACTTGTACTGAGGTGGTCGAGTTAGAGTGGATCTTGAGGTTGGGGGCACACCTAGCTATGGGATTGAATGATCATGACCCCATTAAGCCTGTATTAAGGAATAAACGGCTGTAGGGTGTTTATTGTTGTTTTGTTTACATATTTATGAATATCATTCATGTTTTATTTATTTGTGCTAATGTTTTTATTACTTTTTAGTTTTCATTAGATTTTATGCTAGTAAATATTATCTACTTTATATGCCTTTAAGCTGAGAGTAGGGCTGCATGAATGTTTGTTCTATTGGCTGTTAAACTGCTTGAGATTATGCAATTTGCATAGAAGTTATTCTGTCCCCATTCATGTTTGTCTGAAGAAGCTGTATGGTATTACCATGAAAGCGCTAACTTTCTTTCTCTGCAATAATTTTTTGGTACGATTACTTGCTGGTTCATCAAGTTTTTGGATTTAGCTGCATATTGAGCTGTCTTCTGCCTGCTTTGGGGAATTCTACAGTTTTACAAATCTGATTACATGTTCACCTGTTTTAATAGGTAGACTGGACCATGCTTCTTTCAATAGTTGATATTTTTCTAAGCTAGACATGAACTTAACTATAACTGAACATGGTGGTACTCTCAGGGATCTATGTGCTCTTACGATTCCAAAAGATAAAGTTTCAGGTAGATTTAGTGTTTATGTAGCCAGGTAGTTAAGAAGTTTATTATAGTGTCTCTCGCATACTTTTCAGGTATACCATAAATTCTGATGTTATTTTGTCTCAGTCTATTTTCTAAATAGAGTTTTTCTATGAGCCAGTTATTTTGTTTTTAAAGAAATTCAGTCTGAGACTCCACTTGAGTTATTCTGCTTTCATGATCATTCAAAGTTTCTTCCATGCTGCTGATTTGTACCCCTTGTTGTTTCATAATAGATTCAAAATGTTCCATCCTGTTTCTGGTCTCTTCTTTGAAACATTCCAGTTTTGTATCCAGTTTGCCTATTTTAAGTAATATATCCTGTATACTAGATAATAGTGACTGAATGTCTTTTTGAACACAAGAATCCTAAGTACCATTTCTTGAGTGAGTCATGTTGAAGTTTCTTCTCTCTCAAACAGATGGAATTCTGACAGAAGAACTATTGCTTTTGAAGAACTTGAATCTATAAATATTTTCTCTGACTATTAATGAATAAAATTAGCTAGCAAGTATCTTCAAATTTTAATTTTTTGATTACATTTTCTGTCAGAGGAAAGTTTTCAGTCACAGAGCTTTTACCAGTTGCTGCTCTCAGTTAGCCATCTTGGCCATGCCATTATGCTTCCTTTGAAGTAATTGTTAGAAAGTGAGCTGAGCTCCCTGGCTACATGGCACAGAAGGAAGTGGCAGTGACCATGATCCAGGTGACTTGAGTACAATTAATACCTTGGGTGCTACTGGAGTCAGATAGAGGGGGATGAGCAGCATATGTCAGCTCATTCATCCCAGGGAGAGGCATTGGAGCTTCTGTTCGGAACTGAAGCGCACACACTAGTGAAGGGTAGGTTACATTTCCCTCATTGCTAAAAGGCTATCATTGTCATTCTGGCTGAGAAGCATGAATAAGCTGGAGTTTGTTTCATATAGGTAAACAAATTATAATTTTTAATGTGACTGTGTAAAATACACATCTGTCTTTTTAACACTGCAATTATAAACCAAGCTGACACAGGATAATTCTGCGATACTAGAAATCACTGAATATGTAACTGAATGAAATGTACAAGAACATGAGGCTGGTATGCAATGACATGCCCAAGGATTTTTTTCTCTACTGTTAGTCATAAAATGAACACAGACACATGACAATGGGAGTAAAAAAGAATGCAGCAGGGAGAAACCATGACAAGAACCTTCAAAAACGTCTTTATGTAAGAGAGCTGATACACGATAAAATGACAAGTCACCTCATTTGATTTCTTTTGTAAATATTTTATTTTAAATCATAGAGTAGGCTGGGCTTACACTTATATTATAATGTGTGTCATTCCTGCTTTTAATAGAAATTGTGTTATCTGGTCTTCTATATAATGGTAATTTAGCCAAAGGTATAACATAGAAAAGGTCTTAAGGAAAATAAATATTATTTATTTATTTTTTATTTTATTTATTTTATTTACATTTATTGACCGGGAGTGTCCGACTGGACGTAGGTCCATTTTCAGCGGAGGCCCGGGGAGAAAAGCTCCACAGTTAAAATAAACAGACAGTAGTTACATTGGCTTACATAGCGATTAACAATATATCATAGGAATTACTTACAATATAATTACAGATGAAGAACATAGTACATCAGTAGACAACTAGAATCTTTATCTGTGAAGTACATAACAGACATTAACAAATGTTACAATAAGAAGTTCCTGCTGTATAAGTACTAGGTTTATGAGCATCTGAGCTTGCTATAATCAAGGTAGTTAGTGGAGTGGAAAGAAAGATAGTGGTTGGATGGGGTGGGTGATTTTAGAGTGGGAGTTGCAAGGGCATAGCCAGCATGTTTTTAGGTGCACTTTTAGTAAAGTTTTGAAGTGGGTGCATGATGGTACAGAGGTAATTATGGGTGGGAGGGAGTTCCATAATTTGGCTATGGTGCAAGAGAATAGTGCTTCACCAGTAGAGTTATTGGCTTTGGTGATCTGCAAGTGATTTTTGTTGCTGGATCTTAGTGGTCTGGTGGTGCGATAGGGTTGGAGTAGATTCTGGAGGGATGGGATATTTAGTGGATGGTTTACTAGTTTGTGGGCGAGTGAGAGTTGATACCATTAAAGGAGGTGAGGGAGTTCAAGCCAGCCCAGTTCAGCAAGTGAAAGACAGTGGTGACTACGGTAGGATGCCCTGTGGCGAATTTGGCGATTTTGTTGTAGCAGGTCTCTAGCTTGTTTAGATTGCATTGCCTTAGGTTGGTATATATTGGAGAGGCATAAAGTAGGGTGGAGATAAGGTGGGAATTTGCTATTGAAATCTTTGCTGTTTTGGTGAGAAGTTGCTTATTTCTGTATAACGCTCCTAGTTTTTTGTGGACTTTTTGTATTGTCATGGATATGTGAATGTCAAATTTTAGTTTATTGTCTATTTCAACTCCTAGCAATTTGGTGTGTTCAGTTGGGTATATAGTGGTGTTGTCTTTTGCTGTGATGTTAAAGTGAGAGTTGTTTTGAGTATGTTTGGTGGGTTGGAAGATGAGTAGTTTAGTTTTGTTTGGGTTGAGTATTAATTGGGCATCAGATAACCAAGTTTCAACAGAGGAAATGGCTTCCTGTGTGACTTTTTGCAGTTTGTGTAGGGACTGGGCTGAGCAGATGATGGCTGAGTCATCTGCATATTGTATGAGTGTGCCATGTTTGGTGGCAGAGGCTAGATTATTGGTGAAAACAGAGAAGAGTAGATCCTTGGGGAACCCCTATGGAGACAGGTAGTTGGGGAGATATGTCATTCTGCCATACAACAGATCGTTGGCAGTCAGACAGGTAACTCTGAAACCAGTTGGTGACTGGTTAAGAGAAGGATAGGTTATTGAGGACAGAGATAAGTTGTTTGTGTGGGACCATTTCAAATGCTTTAGATAGGTCTAGGAAAGTAGCAGAGGAGAGATAGCCATTGTTTTTATGCTGAAGGATTGTGTTAGTAAAGGAGAGTAAGGCAATGGTGGTGCTATGGTTTGGTCGGAAACCATGCTGAGTATTGGAAAGGAGGTTGTTAGTAAGGAGGGAGTCTAAGACCTGAGAGTGTATGCATCTCTCTAGTATTTTGGAGAGTGGAGAGAGAATAGCTATGGGGCGGTAATTGGTCAGTTCTGTGGAGGGTCCGCTTTTGTGGAGGGGAATTATATGTGATACTTTCCACAGTGTGGGAACGTAATTTTCTGACAGAGATCAGTTAATCAAGATGGATACTGGGTAGGCCAGAGCATCAGCTGCGATTTGTAGGTATTCACTTGGGAGGTTGTCTGCTGCTAATTTGGTGGGCTTAAGTTTAGTTAAGAGTTTTTTTACGTTGGAGGTAGGTACAGGAGAAAAAGAGAAGGCAGTGGGGAGATTACTAGTTGAAGGTGTGGGTTGGAGGGGAGGGGGTTGTGTTGTTTAGCTAGTGATAGTATGGTTTGTGTGAAGTGTGTGTTGAATGAGGTAGCAATATTTTCTGAGGAGTGAGGGATGTTAGGAGGAAGGGTACTGACTTTACCTGGGTGGAGGATGGAGTTTATGGAGGACCAGAATTGTTTCGGGCTGTGTTGGGAGGAGTCTAGGGCAGACTGGTAGTATTGGAATTTGTCCTGTTTTATTAGCTTTTTGACTCTATTGCATAGTTCTAGGAATGTCTGTCTAGTTGAGGGGGTTTTGGTTTTGTGCCAGTGCTCCCAGGCTTTATCCCTGTTTTTCATTTCTGACTTAGTGGTTTTCTGTAGCCATGAGGAGGGTTGTGCTTTGGTTCTGGAAAGTCTTATGGGGGCATGGTAATTAAGGATGCTCAGGAAGGTAGTATTAAAAAATTCAACTGTGTCATCAAGACTGAGGTACTTTAGAGGATGCCAGTTACATTCTTTGAGGGATGACATGAATGTGAGTGGGTTAAAGTTTAGATTTTTACGTATTTGATGGTAGATGACAGGTTTAGCTTGGTATAGGTATTTTTTGAGTAGGAATGTTGGAGAGTGATCACTGAGGCTATTTGATAAGCAGCCTGTTATATATGACTGGGGGTTCTTACTGACTAGTATCCAGTCCAGGGTAGTGTGCTTGCTGGAGTTTTTATTTATCCTGGTTGGAGACTGGACTAGTTAGGAGAAGCCATGAAGGTTTACATGATGGGTTGGATGGTTGCCAGAACAGGATTGCCAGTCAATATTGAAATCACCTAAAATGATAGTTTCTTGGGGGAGATGGTGGGTAGACCAGCTGAGGAGGTTTTCTATTGGAGGGATGTTTTGGCCAGGTGGGAAGTAGCATCCAAGTATGTTGATGGTTTTGTTTTGGTTTATTTTGAGGTTGGTATATATTATTTCTTCATTGCCTATTTGTGGAGCTGATGATTTTAAGATCTGGATGTTTAGATGCTGTTTAAATATTATAGCTACACCGCCTCCTTTCTTGTTTAGCCAGTCTACTCTTAGTATGCCGTAACCTGTAGGGAGTATTTTCTCACTGGTAATGTGAGGTTTTAGCCAGGTTTCTGTCAGGATGACTATATCTGGGGAGTACAAGTCTATGGTGGCATGGAGTTCATGGACTTTGTTGGATATACTTCTAATATTTAGGCTTAGTAGAAGGAAGTCACTTGGCTTTCTATTGACTGTAATATGGGAGAAGTTGTGGTTTCTAGTCTGATTATGAGAATTGGGGTTGGAGATGGTAGGGCCAGGGTTGGGGTGGATGTCTCCACTTAGGGCTAGTTTTGATATGCATGAGGTTATTAGTTTTCTCAGTTTTTGAATGTGTTTGTTTATAAGGGAAACTTTATGATTGTGCTCTGTGGGTAATAGGTATGGTGGGTGGGTTACTATGTTAAGTTGTAGGGATGCTTTATGTTTGAGTAATATAGTTGGTAGAATATGTGGGGGGTACATAGGGATGGTTCTTGAGTTGGTGGGAGGGGAGCTGAGTGAGGGTGAGACACGAGTGGTGGTGTGAGTAGTAGTACAGTGGTAGTGGTTGAATGGGGGAATGACGGAGCTTTGGTAGGATGTAAGATATGCAAGGAGAGTGCATGCAGTGAGCATAGGTAAGGTATGCTTGTACATGTTAGTTGAGGAGGTGTGATAGTAGTGGGAAGATGGAAGAGGTAGTGCTGGATTAGCACTGTGGTTGTCTATTGGAAAGATGGGAGGGGTTTGTGAGTGTAATAAAGGTGGGACCACTGGGGGCAGGAGGAAATAGGGGACATGGTGGGGAGCGAAGCAGGTAGAGACCCTGTTAGTTGCTCTTATGAGGGGGCTGGAAACAATCAGGTAACAGAGTTAACCGATAAATGAACATATGATAGTGACAAGGGTGGTTGCAGTTTTAAAAATGGTGCCTGCCACAGGTAATATTTATTAACGTTGGGACTGTCTTAAGGTAATAAACAGGGAAGGGGGAGGAGAGAACAAGGGTATGAGCAGGCAGTTCTTTGTACTGCTGCTAATGAGCCAAAGCAAAGACAAGTTTGTGTTTAAGAAACAATCACAATTGACCAAGGACTGCTCTGAAACTGTAAGTAATTTCTTACCCATTTCTCAGGTGGAAAAGCAGGATAACCTTGTATCAGTAGGCTACTGTGGTCTCAGTTTAAATTATCAAACACACAGTATTTATCAGTTATGGATACTATTTGCTAACAGAAGGGAATAAGAGAGAAAGTGGAAGATGAGTGTGTGTGTGTGTGTGTGTGTGTGTGTGTGTGTGTGTGTGTGTGTGTGTGTGTGTGTGTGTGTGTGTGTGTGTGTGTGTGTGTGGGGGTGGGGTTGCTTACAAGCCAAAGCAGAGTGCTCTCCAGGGGAAAATAAATATTGGCTCAAACAGGTAGACACATACTCAAAGTTAACTTTAGCTGTTTGCAGACGGTTCAGACCCGGACTGCGCTTTTCTTATAAGAATGATAAAGGTGGTACCGCAGTTGAATACTTAGGAGTGGTGTTAGGTCTAGAAAAGAAGAGTACAGAGAGGAGTAAGCACTTTTGAGATGGTAAAGATATATTATAAAGATTACAAAAAATAAACTGATGAATATGAATATTATTTGAAGACATTGGCCGCAATTCCAAAAACTTGCTGCCACAATAGGTGACCACTTACACTGAGAGCAGTTATTTTTGGAATTTGGTCCATGTAGCAAGCCTATTTAAGACTGACCTTACACTGAAGTAAGTCACTTAACTGAGAGCTGTTTTTTTTGCAACCAGGGCAATCTTATACTGAGAGCAACTCTTTTGGAATCTGGCCCATTGAGTTTCATTCCATTAATTTCTGTCAAGGGCTATGATGCTCCTGATGTTACACTTGATCTACTTAGTTACTTTGTGATTCCCACCCCCTGCATCTTAAAAATCCATAGCCCTACCATGTATATGATGCCTGTCAACTGGGTCACACCTCTCCTAAAGGGGCAATGGCAGTCTTAACAGTAGTAGACCAGATATTTGTTATCTGCTTGAATTAGGAGGGCCTACTTACAGAATAACAGCAGAGGTTTAGCTGGACCACTAAGTGGATAATATGGGTGGACAGAAGAACAAATAGGCAAACTGGGGGTATGGGTGGACATCAGTGGCGAGCAGAAAAAGGGCCAAAAAATAAAATAAAGTGATCTGGAATAGTAATACTATAGCCCTTTGACATGAGTCAGTGTCTACACAGTCTCACAGAAGAGCTTATTTTTGTAATCAAATTTATTTTTAATAAAAATTTCCACTGTACAACAAAAGCAAAAAAAAAAAAATAATAATAATCCCCAGGTTGATGAAATGGGGGCATGTCATATGTACAACAGCCACCTGTGCAAAAGTTAGCAGTGCAAATCATGACCACTGAAAACCACTTTCAGTGCTCATCAAGTTTGCCATTTCCCTCAGTGTTATGTGGCAGTGAAGTTAGTATATATACGTTAGAGTGATGTAGGTATCCTCTCCCATATGGGGGGATACAGAGAAGCTTGCCTACTGCAAAAACAAACAAAAAGGTTTCTTTGTGTATCACTGAAAGTGATTTTCAGTGATACTGACAACAGTTGTAATTACCTGATGGAAACCTGGTTAAAAAGCTTTTTTTAATGCTTTCATTCCTACTAATTCATAACTTATGTAGATAAATCTTATTAAAGGGGATGAAAACAGAGAATGTTTGCACAAGTCTAACCAAGCTGTCATTCTTTAGTGAAAGATCTTGATCAAGCCAATAAAATGAGTGAAAAGACTGACTTTTACATTTTAAATCAAGTATCGGTGTATATGTAGAAGCAACTGGTTTGGGAAATAGTATTTTTTTCAAAGGCAAGAAAACAGCAAACCTTTCACTACTGAACTACAAATGACCAATTCAAGCTTTTGAAGTCATTCAGATAATATTAACATTAGTAACATCAGGTTGGAGAAGTCAAAAATCACAAATGTCAGATGCTGACAAAGCCAATCAGATATCAATAAAGGACCTAAAATGTTAATTTGCATATTGATATCGTTGAACAAATCATAGTACCATCCTTCAAATATTAGGATTGTTTGATATTAGCTAAACAAAAGGGGAAATTGGAACAGGTTAATTTCACAAAACAAGTCCCGAACATTTTTGGTTAATTGTGCCAAAATACTTATGTGCTTGAAATAGCTTTAATAAAGACGAAAGGTATAACTAGATAACTGCATAATATTATTAGTACAGCCTTTCTACGTATTTAGAAACAAACTGGAGAGAAGACATGATTAAATTATGTGGATCTGGAAATCCAAAAAATATCAATGAAAATTTGAAAGCTTCAGACCACTACAAGATCTTGCAGCAGCTATTTTGCTGCAAGATATCCAACTCATTTAGGATTATGGATGAAGTTTGAAATTTCCTTATGAACAGACACAATATCTTTTTATTAATGGATGGCATTAAAAGTTAATGAAAAAGAAACATCAGGGAAACATTAATTTAATTATTGAAACCTCAGGAAGCAGAGAAAATTTTAAGATTTTTATCTTGCTAAATCTTGCTCAGTTAGCAACCAAGGATTATAATGTTATGGTTAAGATTATTTTGAGAAAATATTATTCCTAAACATTTCAGTGAAGTAGGTAGTTGAGCCTCAAACAAATTGAGTGGACTGATGTGGTCAATGTTATCAAACAGAGGAAAATAATTGTCTTGTTAATATTAAGGGAATAATTCAACTAAGCATAACATGTATTCTAAAAGATAACATTTTTGGAATTTCATTCTGGAGAGATTGTAGATGGGTATTAATGTCATCCACAAAAGTTGTTAACAGAAGATATATGGCATTAGAAATAGGATAATAAATAAAGAGATTGAAAAAATGTAGTAAGAGATTGGTATATAAACAAAAGTAATAGGGAAACAAAGGACAGCCTTGCCTAGTAATACTTTTGATTGGAATTGACTGTGAATAGATAACATTTAATTACATATGAGCTCAAAGATTATAAAAGAGAATGTATAATAATGTAAAATGTGATATAGGAAAATTTAGCTTTAATAACAAACTGAATGTGAATTTTAAATGTACACAGTCCACTGCCTTAATAATATCTGTAACCAACACAGAAATGCGTTCCTGATGAATGTCATTTATTAAGTTGAGAGAGTCTGAGGACCATTATCTGACCTGAAGTCTATCTGTGACTTAAAACATACAGATAAGGTGAGAGAGATGTTTGAATATGTTTACTAAAATGGAAGGAAAAGCTCTTCAATTCTAGATTAATCAATAGTATAGGATGATGGTAATTATTTGGGTTTGAGGGATCCATACTGGGTTTCTATAGAAAATAATTCTAGACCAGTTTAGATATACAAAAAAACACACAGCCCAAGCTGTAGAATAAAACAATAGCAAAACACACAAAAACACGGAACGCAGCTCAGACTGCAACAGTAGATCCTTTAATGATTCTGGTACCACAGCCTTCACCTTCCATGTGTTTTGCTATCAGTTTAGATATACACCTAAAATGGCTGTCTTCATGAAAAAAGCAATAAGTTAAACAAATCTTTGATATTTTATAAATAAAGGTTTTAGAAATGTCAGAAGTAAAACCATCAGGTGTGTGGGCTTTATGGGCTTTTAAATATCTAATGCTATCAAATACCTCTTGTAACTGCAATGGAGCATATAGTAATACAGAATGTTCTGCTGATACAGGTTGGTGGTTTAAAGAATCTAAAATTGACTGTGTTAGATTCCTTGGAAGTAGTGTTGGTAGAGGTATACGAGTTTCAAAACAACTCCAAAAAAGGTTTGTGAAATAGCATTATTATAATTTAAATACTGTCATTAGTGCTTAAAGCTCCAATACTAGTAGGTTGCTTCTGTATTTGAATTAGTAAAATTATGACATTAGTGTCCATTCAAAAATTTGACTATTAATCTGACCTTAGCCCATGTTTTATTTGAAACCAAATCTGTGTTTAATTCTGACAGTAATTATTTTACTGGTTATTATGTATTTGGAGAAAATTTCTTATAAGGTCAGATTCAGTTAGACCCACCACATGGCATGACCCTGATTCAGTAGCAAGTCTGGTTCTGCACTTAAGGAGAAGTTAGACTGAGCGATTGTTTCGACAGCTCTCCACCAGGACAAACATTCAATGTGCAGCTGTAGTGATTAGATATTATTAGGACAATGATTTCTGTATAAAGAGATGGACAGAAAATTATCCTACATGAGACAAGTGGGAAAATTAAGTTGACTAGCAGAACTCCACCATGATTGTCTGGCTTTCCACAAATCTGATAGCTCCAGTGATGAATTGAAAGAAGACCATAATGGGCAGGAAGGAAACTAAACTCTTCATTGATAGAAGCCTACATTTCCCAAAGGCACACTTTGGGGCATCTCTGATAGACAGTTCCCCACTCCCAAAGTTCAACAGCAAAGAAATGAATAAAGCCTGATAAACTGCCCATTGACATCACTGTCCAATAGGAACCTCAACCTGCAAAAAGGTCTCGAGAAGCAGTCCCAGGATGGCTAAACAACAAGTAGTGTTATGTATACCTAAACTGCTTCATGTGGCATCTGCCTTTAAGCAAAACAAAATAAAGATTTGCAGTCTCTTGCAATATACAGGTTTTGTAGTTTAACATGGACACCTAGTTGGAATCCCTTTACAAAAGTCCTGTGCTATTCCATTACTTCTTTCCATTTGCCTAACCACGTCTGTGTTGTACTTGCCCAAAGACACCTTCACTTCTCTTTTTTTAATTAATTGCAATTCCTCTTTTCATCCAACCTAACTATTGGCATTTCTGCTGCTTTTCTGTTCTAGGTACTCTTACTTTCATTAGTTTTGGCATTTTCCTTACCTCCTTCTCAGTCTCACTGATTGTTTATGGTGGAAAATCCACCCACCCCCACTTACTCTGCTCTTATACCTCTCATAGCCACTCTTCCAACATGTTCTCTCACCAATCACCTTTACACTCCACTCCTTCAATAAACTAAACTCACTCACTACCTCACTTCTACCTCATTTACCACTCCCTCTCCTACATTGCTACTACATCCTGCATTCCCTTAAATATCAAATCATGCTAGTTTACTCATGCCTCCCACTTCTGTTCCGCCTCATGTCCAGCCTAACAACTCCACCACATGCACTACTAATAAAATAGTCACAATTACCTCATCCTCACCACATAACCTCCCCTGCCACAAGCTACTGTCAGATATTCACAGCCCTAATCTTTATTCCTTTATTCCATTATTTCCATCCCAAACTTTTCATTACAAACTACCGCAACCAAAAATTAGCATATATAACTAAATTTGCCGAAACACCATGAACATCTAGACACTCTTTCAGTCTCATACACTTGTGTGGGGATATTCACCTAAACCCCAGCCCCAACCTCTTACAATCTAAGTCCTTAAAATTTATCAATTTTAACCTAAGGAGTATATGCAATAAACTGGAAGCCTTTCACACCTGCTTAACACTTTATAAGCTAGACATCCTTGCCATCCCAGAAATCTGACTAAAACCTGGCATAAAAGATACTTCATTTCTATACCCCCCCCCTCCTAGTTACTGCACTATCAGAGCAGACAAAGTGCATAAAAAAGTATGCAGAATAGCTCTAGTCATCCCAAACATCCTCACAATTATCCTCTATGCTAAAACTACACCCAAATTTGATAAAGCAGAAATCATTATCATGCTCCTAAAAATAAACTCAGCCAAAAGCCTATGCATTGTTGTATTGTATATACCTACATGACAAAACATTCCCATCTTAGAAGACATGCTATCCTAGATTTCTGAAACAATACAAAATTAAACTATTATCCTTGGGGGCATTAACAGTGACTGTCAGACTATCTCTTCTAAACTAACAGCATAAACCTCAGTGGCTTTACTCAATTAGTACAGCAACTAGATATACTAAAATTAATACCCAGCAATCCACCCAGATTGGATTCTAGTGTCTAATCCTACCAACTACCCTTCCTTGGATACACTCCCTGGCTCTCTAAGCAACCATCTACCAACCTATGCCCATAGAACTGTGTGCCAACCCATAAAGCAAGACAAGTTCAAAGCCATACGCAACCTACTAAAATTCAACACCTCTCTGAAAGCTACTGACTGCACTATCCTAAAGACTTCCCCTTATTGAGGCAGTTGAGCATTTCAATAAGACTTTCCCAAGTATTCTCAATGCACTAGCACCACAACGAAGTAAAAGAATAAAGCATAACTGTGCCCCATGGTTGACCAAATCATGCAAAAGCCTAATGAAAGATACAGACAAAGCTGGCTAAAGAATAAAAATGACACTAATCTACATGTATTCAGACAACTCTGGAATCAGACAAAACAACAATAAAAAATTATTACACTAACATTCAAGATTACCATAAAAACAACCCTAAGAAATTCAAGCCTCCCATATCATCAGTTCTCAACCTAGGAAAGCAAAACAGTCTAAATCCATACCCAGACATACTACCCCTTCAAACAGCCACCATATTCAATACTTACTTTATAGAATCCATAACCAAACTCTAAACCCAATTTTTAAATCAGAAACCACTACCCCATATAAATAAACCTTACACAGCCCCCACAACACTCTCACACAACAAACCCCTCTCTAATACCAAAATACCCCCACCCACTTTTTAACTTGCAACCCATTCCTTTATTACTAATAAAAAAATTACTATGACAACTCAAACCCTGGTCTACCTCAGCAGACAGCCTCCCTTCAGAATGCCTAAACCTGGCTGTAGATGCAATTGCTTTCCCAGTTAGCATCCTAATTAATGGATGCAGAGCTGAATCACATGTCCTTACCATATGGAAAATGTTACATTTTATCCCCATTCATAAAGGAGGCAACTCCACTGAAGTCACAAACTTCATGTTCTCCCTCTCCACAATTCTAGTAAAATGCATACACCTCCAACTCCTTCACCACATCACACTTAATAATCTTCTCACTCACACTTAACATGGTTTTAGACCTGACCACAGCATCTCAACAGCTCTATTGTCTTTTATGGACACCATCAACAAAGCCTGTGACACCAGTAAAATAGTATCTGCATTATTCCTAGATTTGTCAAAAGCTTCTGATATGGTCTTTCACTCTAAGCTCCTTCATCAACTTTCCAATATTGGTCTGTCTCTCTGCCCCCACTTCAGTTGTGCTCTAGCCATCTAACTGACAGGCAGCAAGCAGTAAAATGGCAACACTCTATCTCCTCCTATCTCATCACCCCCACAGGTATACCACAAGGTTCCATCCTTGGATCACTTCTATTTAATGTCTTTATCAACTGCCTACATACAGCCTCTGGTGAAGGTACTCTAATACAATATACAGATGACTCCACAATCTTCTGCAAATCAGACACTAACTCACCTACAACATATAACACAACAAGCCTTCTTATCCATAGAAGTCTGGCTCACTAACACTCAACTCCTACTGAACCCTAGACAAACAAAACTATTCATTTTCTCCAACAAACCACACTGCTGCAATACAACAAATTTCAAAATCTTTTCTGAAAACACAGAAATAGAATTGGTTGAACACACAAAATCTCTAGTAGTAATAATTTATGACAAACTCAAATTTGATATCAACATACAAAGTAGCATCTAAAAATATAGAACTCCAATCCAATCTTTACAAATTTACAGACTTCCCTAAAAAACAACTTGAAAGGTTCTGTAATAAAATTGCCAAGTTCTATCTCATCATTGCAAAGCCTTATATTCCCTCTGCTGGGTCAAACTCCCCCTCCACCTTCAGTGCATACAACTTATCAAAATACAGAACATCATACCTCTTGACTATACAGAGTTTCACAGAATGACCAGATTTTTGCCTCATGTTTTGGTTTGTCTGTTATAAAATTGTGTTTATCTGGCAAATCACTAGTAAATCATTGAGGTTTAAAGTCAGAAAATAATGACAGACGGTTGAGTTTCAGATTTCATATCCTTCATAAAATACATGCTAAGGCAAAACCTGTTATTGTATCAACTTTCTACATTGGTAAGAGCAATACTTAAAACAGTGTCCCTATTTTTAGGCCTTTGTCCCCCCCATTATTTACAGCTTTGTCCAGATTTATCGAGAGGTATGCACAACACCATCTATAAACCTCTCACTTGTCCTGCCCTCAGTCTATTAATCAACACTTATATACCAAACAGATATCTTAGATATACATTCAAACACCTCCTCATTACCCATAAACCCCCAAGAAAAATCCCAGGTATGAGCCTCTACCCCTAACATGTTGCAAAATTATAGAATGCCCTTCCCTTAGCTAACAAAACTACCTTAAACCTGCACTCCTTCAAATGCTCCTTAAAAGAATACCTAACCAAATCATGGATCTACTCCTGTAATAGTCCAGGCTGAAGCACTCCTATATCTCTCTTAAGTCTCTTCTTCCCATACCTTCCTACCTACATATCTTACCCTTATGTATCTCCCTCTGTTTTTCTCTTTACTTCCACTACCTTATCATACCTTCTTCTCACATTACTCCCTACCTCTTTCACCATTTCAGTTATGATCTTGTATCTTTCCTCTTCTCTTAATGGATAGCAGACTTCAAATATGTTATTTCTCTCCCATTTTGCATATCCTGCTGTTATTTTTTTCCACATGATGAAAATCATGTTTCTCCTAAAATATTGTATAAAATATGTGCTATGTGTGACTGAATGCTATTATATTATGTCTGTTGAATCTTTGCATTCTCTTAAAAAACAGATTAAATATCCATAAGTATGTGGAGCCTTTTTCCCTGGGCCTCTGCTGAAAATGGGTACATTATGACCCAGTTGGACTTTCTCAGTCAACAAATGTCAAATAAATAAATAAAATAAATTACTCTTATTTAAAATACCAAGTCTGTTTTTCATTCTGGACTTTCTTAAAGAATGATGCTTGAAATATAAGGCAACCCCGTAGCTTAGCTCTTATTAATGTCTATTGATTGTCAAGGTGTTGATGGAAAGGAGAATACAATATCTAAGTGGTGATACAGGAACATAAGTGTTCATGGTCTAGTTGGAGTTTTTTCTAACTGAATTTAAAAGTTTATTAGGGTGTTATTAGGGCTGTATCTCAAAGTGATCTGATAAATATCTTGGTTGGATATTATAGTCAATTTCATGTGGACTAAGAAAATTTGCAATTAGGAAGAAAGCTATTGCAGACAACAATACTTTTGTACCAGACGTCCTGTCTTTCACTTCCCTTAAAACTGGATTCCAGTCATCAGCTATAATAACACACTGATGTGATACGCCCTAAGGAGTCACGCTGGTTTAAACAAAGAATGTATAAACTAAGGAGAAACACTGACTCTTTCATTTGGGCAAATCACAGTAATATAGTAAAAATCTTCCATGCTTGTCAGAACCTGATGATATAATACAGAACACTGATGATCTGTTAATCAGAACAGCTGCAACTAGTATATTCTTAAAGTTATAAGCTACTACAATCAATGTTAGCCATTTATTACTGAGTGATTTCCACTGAGTATGCAACATGTGGGTTTCCTGGATCATAGCAATGCTAACATCAGAATTATATTATATAAGGGGCTTGAATACCTCTAGGTCTCCAAGAATAGGAAATCTTCTCCCACTCACCTTGCTTTACAGTGTCTCTCGCCTATCTACTGTACTCTAATGTATCTTTGATACGAAATAGTATACAAGGGGATAACAAAATATAAAAAACAAAAAAATTAGAAAGATACAATTTATACATGCACACATATACACACATACAGTATACACAGACACAGAGTAACAGCCTGCATTTAATTGCTGGAACCTGTGTTCTGAGAGACTGCCTTCCAGACTATCTGCAAATATACAGAGCTGAGTATATATTTTTTGGTTACAGAGTTTGTTAATTGTTGCTTAGATCTCTGTTGAAGCTGTTGTCTCACTGTTCTGAGAGACTGATCTGCAAATATACAGAGCGGAGTATATTTTTTTGGTTTTAGAGTTTGTACTGTTAGTTGTTGCTTAGATCTCTGTTGAAACTGTCCGCCCCCCCGACCATTTTCTGCTGTGTCTTCAGTTGGTATGACTGGTTTTTACAGCTTGCGTGTCATCTAACTCAAGGATCACTTAATTTGACCTGTTAGTAACAGCCTGCATTTAATTGCTGGAACCTGTGTTCTGAGAGACTGCCTTCCAGACTATCTGCAAATATACAGAGCTGAGTATATATTTTTTTGGTTATAGAGCTTGTTAATTGTCGCTTAGATCTCTGTTGAAACTGTTGTCTCACTGTTCTGAGAGACTGATCTGCAAATATAGAAAGCTGAGTATATTTTTTTTTTTGGTTTTAGAGTTTGTACTGCTAGTTGTTGCTTAGATCTCTGTTGAAACTGTTGTCTCACTGTTCTGAGAGACTGATCTGCAAATATGCAGGGCTGAGTATAATTTTTTGGTTTTAGAGTTTGTACTGTTAGTTGTTGCTTAGATCTCTGTTTACACTGTTTTGTCCCATCCACCCTCCCTATTTTTGGTTTGTAGTTTAAATTTGGTGGCTTTTACAGTTGGCCGCCCCACTGTAGATCTGATCTGGGACACTCCCCCAGTCCCATCTCTTTACCACATTCTACCTAATAAACTCTTTTTGCACTTGCTTTTAGTCCCTTTTAATTTAACTGCATTTTTTAAACTGTGTTTGGTGTAATATTGCTACATACTCAAGTATGCTAGCTTGCACTGCATGTGAATTGTTTTTACTACTTTTCTGTAAAAAAAAAAAAAATAAAAAAAAAATAAAAAAAAAACTGTAAGCCTGTTTCCTACCTTTCCTGTGACTAGTGTTCCAGATACAGATTTACTATATCCAGGACTGTATGTAAGCTTCTGAGCCCCCCCCCCCCCAAGCCTTTCTGTGTTGGAGGGAAACCTTCTAGCTTATCAGTGGGAGTGTTAAGCACTAGGTAACCTGTCTACCATATAAGGAGTGGTTCTGGCCCAGAAATTGTAGTTATTGGCCGTTTGGGCAATCTCTTCCATCTCTCTCAACTTTCTGGTTTGAAAGCCTGCATTTGCACTTGTTTCTGTCCTGTAACTCATCTAGTGTAGATACAGCTTCTTAGTTTTAGCACTTAAATGTGCTTATTCATGCTCAGAACTTGTTCAGAACTTGTAAGCACTAAATAAGCTAGTAATTACTATAGCACTCAATCTTCCTCATTACCTAGAGGAAAACAGTTTTTGTACTTACTTTTCTCACTTGCTTAGAGAAAAACAGCTCTTGTACTCACTTTCCTCACTTATCTAGAGGAAAATAGTTTTTTATTCATGCATGTCCAAGGGTCAGCTCCCAGTGTTCTCTCCTGTCTATCTGATGAATCTGGGCATCTTGAGGCAATGTAGAAATTGCCTCATGTACACAGACAACCCTCTCCTCCTACCACCCAACACTACAACCTGTGAGAGATGCGCTTATCTAGCCAAACTGGAGGTAAAGCTCTCTCCAACCAAGACTGAACTTGACAGTCATGAGGAGAAGGTAAACATTTGCACCACACCACACTCATCACATAGTCTCACTAAATCTACACCACCAAAATCCACACATAGTAACACAAAAACATTTGCAGAGGCTCTCAATAATAATCTGTCTAAGCAACAGAGACCTCCAAAGCAGAAACACAAGCAACCTCCATTCCCCCAACACAACCCAAATGACACATAGCCCACAGACTCAGTGTACCACTCAACCACAGCCAATAAGGCAAAACAACGTACCCCACACATTAGTCATAGGTGACTCTATAGTCAGGCCCACTGATGTCCCACTCACCAGGCTAAACAAGGAGAAGGTTAATGTCAGCTGCCTGTCAGGTGCCAGGATCCATCACATAACCCACGCACTCAGGTCACTCCACAACAAGTACAAATATGACTCTGTCATTGTCCATGTTGGTGTGAATGACCTGAGACGTACCTCCCTGGATACATGAAAAGAGACATGGAAGAGCTCTCCGATCTTGTAGCCCAGGCAGGTATGACCCTAGCCCTGAGTAGCATTCTGCTATTGCCCAGAATGATACCACAGTACAAGAACAAAATGATTGACTTCAACAATTGGCTAAGCTTCTGGTGTCATTCTAAGGAGATCCGGTATCTGTCTGCTTGGGATGACATGGTTGACAGACCACGGTGCTTTGTCACAGATGGCCTGCACCTGTCACCCCTGGGATTCCGGATACTGGCTAAGGCTCTTGCTGCCCCTATAGTGCCTATTTTAGGCAAGGTTCAAATAAAAAATTCACCAACATAACAGGAACAGGCAAGCAAAAACTGAGGGGAATGCTACTCAATGCTAGAAGTCTAAATCTCAAAATGCACTCACTCAAGGCACTCCTTAAAATGGAGAACATCGATATCTGTGCGGTGACTGAGACCTGGTTCAAGGCTGCAGAGGTCAACCCTGCACTACCAGGCTATAACTCATACCACACTTTTCAGTCATGTAACCTGGACCGAAACACCAAAGGCGGAGGTGTGTCCATATTCATTAAGGATATCCACACCTCCAGGCTAGTTGCTCAGCATAATGCATCTGAGGTTATCCAAGTGCAACTAACTCTGGGTAAAACTGCAGTCCAAATTGTAGCTTTCTACAGATCCCCCACCATGCCCCAGGATTCCCACTCCTCTTTTCTTGATGTACTGGAAAATATTAGGGTTCAACCAAACACCCTAATAATGGGTGACTTCAACTACCCCACCATTAACTGGGAAAACTGCTTGTGTACCAACTCCTTAGCTCAACGCTTTCTGGAATTCATAAACTCCAATGCCCTGGATCAACTTATCCACACCCCCACCAGGGGCAACAATATCCTAGACCTAGTCATTACCAACATGAGTGACCAGTATTCCACACCTGAAGTCAACTCCTTGTTGGTCCAATCCGACCATAAGCTAATCACCCTTGATATCCACATCCCGCCCCCACCCCCCATTAAGGAAACCACAGTAAAACATTTCTCCAAAGCCAACTTCATGCTTCTTAAGACAGAAGTGGTGAACTTCATGACACCCATACAAATGGACAATACAGTTACAACTGCTGAATCCTACGCAAATGCACTCTACAAGCACTTACACGAGTGCATGGATCGTGCTATCCCAAACAGAACCAAGATGCTATCCCTCAAATAAAGGAAGCCAATCTGGTGGTCCCCTGCCATAAACAAACTGTACAACAGAAGAAAGAAATTGTTGCAAAAGAGAGTAAAATCCCATGAGTGGAGGAACTCCCTGGTCAGCCTCAGTAAGAAGCTGAGATCCCTTATAAGATCCTCCAAAGCTAGCTACGAAAACAAAATCGCCACTAATTCCAAGGACAACCACAAAGCATTCTATAGTTATGTCAAGAATCTCGATGGCAACACCCAGATCTACTCTGAATTACAGCATAAAGGCAAGAAAATTACAGAACCAACTGATATTGCCAATATCCTGGCAGATAGGTTCAGTGCTAACTTCACCCTCCTCTCACCCCCTAAAGGGCCCATATCTATACAGGAAGAATGCAGAGTCCCTGTAATCACAACTACACAGGTAAAAGCTGCACTCTCTAAAGCCAAAAACACAGCATCCATGGGACTGGACAACATCCCAGGCTGCGTTTTACACGAACTTCAGAATGAACTGGTTCCCCACTTAAGCACCATGTTCAATAATAGCCTCGCATCAGGCTTTGTGCCCACTGAATGGTGCACAACAACAGTTATCCCACTCCACAAAGGGGGAGCCACCACTGATCCTGGGAACTATCGACCTATTAGCCTGATGAGCCCAGTCTGCAAGGCCATGGAACGTATCATCATGGAACTCATAAACAAAGACATTGTTAACCTCCAAACTCTGGATCCCACCCAGTTCCAGTTTGTGAAGGGCAGATCATGCCTCCTGAACCTGATCGACTTCTTTGAGGCAGTCACCAAAGCCGCAGATGAGGGTAAGGTGGTTCACACAGCCTATCTTGACCTCGCCAAGGCTTTCAACACCATCCCCCATTCTGGAATTATAGCTAAACTCACTAAACTAGGTATAAATCCCTACGTCACAAGATGGGTTGCCAACTGGCTCACTGACAGAACCCACACTGTAAAAGTTGCAGACTCCAAGTCTGACCTCAAAGCAGTGACAAGTGGAGTACCACAGGGTTCCGTCCTGGGACCTCTCAAGTTTGGTATCTACTTCTCTGAAGTACAGGCTAACACAGAAGGCCTCTGGCTAATGAAGTTCACAGATGACTGCAAACTAGGAGCCATAGTCAAGTCCCCAAATGATGTGGACATCCTACAGAAGGGTCTCGCTGAGCAGATGCCTGGTGTCAGAGCCATGGCCTCAAGCTCAATGCCAAAAAGTGCAGTGTCATCCCCTTTGGTAAAAACCCATGAACTACCACACAGTCAACAATCTACTTAACACCAAATGCGTGATAAGAGACCTTGGGACCCAGGTGGACAGTAGTCTCTCTTTTGATAGTCACATCACCACAGTAGTCAGGAAGTCCTTCTACGTGGCACACCTCATCATAAAACGTTTCTCATCCAGGAAAAAAGAGGTCATTGTTCCCCTGTACTCGACACTCATTACACCCATTATAGAGTACAACGCCCCTTTTGGAATGTACCTCACAAGACATCTGCAGCAGCTGGAAAGGTCACAGAAGTACCTCACAAAGAGGGTTAATGGTCTCAAACAAATGCCCTACACTGACCGCCTCAAAAAACTCCAGCTTTACACCGTAGCATATCGCCTACTCCGAGGTGATCTCTGCCTAACATATAAAGCTATGTCAATCCCAGAGCTGTTGGACATGCTACACCTAAAGAAATCACAAGCCCTCCAAGCTACATGCTCGAGGGACCTAAACCTTGTCACCACAATAAATAGGACAAGCTGGAGGGATAGATTCCTGTCCCAGAGACTTCCCATACTCTGGAACAGGCTACCCATCTATGTCAAGCAAAGTTCTTCATTAGCACTCTTCAAGAAAAATCTTGATGAGTGGATGGGAAATAGGAAATACACCCCGGGGATCACTTCTGTGTCTCTACTCGACAGTGGCACAGGAAAATAACTTTCTTGGGTGGAGTAAGCCAGGGAACCTTGTTGGCTAGGCTTACGTAGGCCCTTGGGCTGATAGCCTAGTACCTACCTATGAATCTATGAACCTATATATGGATCCCTATCCCTTCCCTGAAGTTTCAAAACTCCAAAGACCATATGGCAGAGACCATATCTCTGAAGTTTTGAAACTCCAATACAAAGTGTTCAGAGTTTCAAAACACACACACACACACACACACACACACACACACACACACACACAAACACACACATAATTCCACACCCATATAAACACACACACACACACACACACACACACACACACACACACACACACACACACACACACACACACACATACACACACCCATATAAACATACACACACACACATACATACACACCCATATAAACATACACACACACACAAACACATACAAGACACACACATATGCATGTATTCGTATACACATACACACACCCACATGACACATAAACACATATATTATAAATGTCAGAAGAGAATCTGATTAATATCCCAGACTTCTCTGCTAGAGTTTCATATGATATATTTTTTCTTCTTTCATATCTTCTTTATTGACTAGTAATTCAATCATAGATCTTGTTTCAATGTAATATTTACTTATAGTTACAATAGTAACACTATTGAAATGTAACTAACTAATATAGCTCATTTAGAACAAGCATTTCAGCTTTGTTAAATAATGCTTGTACAATATATATTACCCTGTACTTTAACTCTTTTTGCCCATACTTCTATGTGAATCAGTTATCCAAATACTAATTATTTTAACTTGGTAACATTTCTACTATATAGGGCAAGCCATTCTATACCAAACACCAGATTCCAGTAATAAGCAGAATGTGTTCTGCTATAAATTATAAATCATTGAATGTTGGCAAATTGGTTAAGGTCTTAACCTCAGAGATACAAGGTACAGGAATTGATTCTGCCCTCTGATTATTGGCTAGACTTGTAGTACTCTGCAGACTGATAGCCTAGTGTTTGTCTATGAAAGTTTTATCTATGAATGTCATTAAATCAATCTCCACTTTTAACAAGCATATCTTTTTATGTAATATTATATACTTCCACCTTTTCATTATAAGATTCAGATGTAAAATTTTTTACTCTCTGTGTGTATATAGATAGAATATCCCACTTTCTATTTGTGTACAACTGTTTAATTTACTTACAGTCATACTCATTTGCAAATGTTCAGTGGTCCTCAGACAGTGATGTTTCGTTCCATTTCACATACTGCCAACACTTCTTTTCTCTCCTTCTCTCTCTCTCACGCTGCAGGCCCCTGCCTGATGGCTCAGCTATCTGTACTGTACAAGCCCATTCATTCCATGAGGCAGAAGCTGCACATTCCTAGGCTAGGACAGTCCTAAATTCCATTGTCCCTAGCCTGGGAATCCCCGTAGGCCAATCCATACCTCAGTGGCTGATGGTAAGGGGAAGGACAATTTGCTGGTCCTGTGGAATGTTCTATACCTCCCCTGATGGAACAGCCCTTCCCTAACTGTGTGCTGCCTCAACATGCTTAATCCCCTGTCTCATGCATATGCAGTATCACAGCATGTGCTCTGTAGGTCCATGCTCCATGGAGGAGAACCTGGTGCTCCCACTAGGTGTCACCCAAGTGATGAGCCAGAGTCATCTCCCTTTCAGCATGGCTGAACCAGTAGTGGCCACTGACATCCACCCATCCCAGGTCTATCAAAAGCTTGAGCCACTAATCAAATTCAAGACATCAGGGTCATAGTCGGGACTTTATCCCTCTAACAGACCTGGCACAAACATCTGTTTTTTGATAATCCTGTAGCTTCCTTCTTGTCAAGTAGAAAATACAGCCTATTTAATATAAAAGTTTGCCATATGAACCAGCAGTAAAGTAGGCAACAGATATAAATACTCCTCTTACTGACAATATAAGTATGCTATTTTATGTATTCTGAGTTTCCAAAATAAGCTCTTTATAACTATTTTAATTGTAAATATTTTATATAGCTCACCATTGTTCAGCAATAACTTTAATGGGTTGTTTTGCTTGCTACTGGTTAGCCATTTATATATTATCGTTTTTGTAAGCTTAACCTATTCTTTCTTTGATGTATTTTTCCTCTTTTCTTTTTTGTTCTTCTTTTCCATGTTCTCATTTCTCTTCTTTCACTTTCTTTTTATTGTATTATGCTTTAATTATAAACATAGATGATTTTTATTGCATCTTCTCCATTTTATGCTACATAAATCTGTGATTTTTTTAATAGTTTTTGGCCTCCTGACAGCTGATCATCACTTGTTTTCATGGGCTTCTCCTTGTTAATTGGCATATCAAACCTGACCAACCTTCCCAGGACTTGCTCTGACCTATGTTCAGGTATGGTTGAGGAGCTCAAGGCTCCTTGGGGCTGCATAATGCTGCAGCCAAGGAATACTTTTATGAATTTGCACCTACATTTCTGCCTCTATGTATGCACCCATTTAGATATCAGGCAAGACTGCGCAATGGGCATGTTCATGTATTGTATTTTTACTCACTAGCACCATAAAGAAAATGCCCATCGTACAGCCACAGCCTTCATCAATGACAAACTGCAAGGTGCATCTCCCCCAGGATGGGCATGCCCATTTTCTTTGTCTGCATAATTAAACTCCTGAGCCACTAGTTCTATACCTCCATACCAACAGTGCAGGTAATCTGGGATTATTGTAATGTACAGTATATACATTTTTTTATTAATGGATTTTCTTCTAACAGTGAAAGACTTATATAAGACACTATAATAAGACCTTACTATGTTATTTTAAGTATTTGCCTAATATAGAGGTATAAATAAAATAATAACACTAGCAACGGAGCAAACCAGGCAATGTCCGAGGCAATAATACACCAAACCAGTAATGTGGTGTATAAAGTCAAACACTGTTGTAAAAATCCAGTAGCAAAGCAGCAAAGCAACAAAATAATATAAGTCTTGAGGTAAAAAGATCCACAGGTTTATTAAAAACGGTAAGCGCTTTCGCTTTCGCCATCTGGTCTGATGAAGCTCTAATGCGAAAGCGCTTACCATTTTTAATAAACCTGTGGATCTTTTTACCTCAAGATTTATATTATTTTGTTGCTTTGCTACTGGATTTTTACAACAGTGTTTGACTTTATACACCACATTACTGGTTGGTGTATTATTGCCTCTGACTTGAACATTGCCTGGTTCACTCCATTGCTAGTGTTATTATTTCATTTTTATCTTCTATCTGGTGCAATGGAGGATTTACCTCTCGGTTTGCTGGTTACATTTTTATTTTTTATAATATAGAGGTATAACTATCTCAACAGACTTCCTCAGTATTATGTACTTAAGTTGTTACCTTCCACTTCCTAAGCAAGGTAATCTGGAAGGGACTATCTAGAACATAAAATGTGGAGTGGAAACTAGGGAAAGGGGTGGGAAAGGGGTAGAAATAATAAACACTTCAATTTTATTAAGCACTGTGGGACCGTGGAACTATTTGGCAGCTGAAAAGTTAAGCATTATGATAAGCAGGCATGGACTGATCAGACAACAGGTGGCTATATAGGTTAGTAAATATTGGACTGGCAAGTTCAAGGCCTACTTATTGACAATACAACTAAGGAAAAATAATGATGTCTGAGTAGTCTGAATAAGGATTTTGATTCTTGCTCCAGTTGTTATCTAAGTGTGCATTAGAAATACCATACAGTAACTATTGTCATTCTTAATGTCACATATCAGGTCAGGTTTTACACAGAAAACTCTTCTACTCTTTTTTGATATATGACCTGCTGAAAGTTCTCCATTCTGGAATGCCTTTTGAATAATGGAGGCAAACCACTTGACTGTCCAGATTTTTGCCTGACATTTTTGGTCTATTCCTCAAAAAATTAAGGGTTTCTGGTAAATCAGTGAGGATTGTATTTACTAAATAACAACAGAAATTTGAGTTTCAGACTTCATATGCTTCAGAAATCACATAGTAACATAAACCCTTTTATTCTAGCAACTTTTTAAGTTTATAAGAGCAATATTTAAAATGTGTCCCTATTTTTGGGCTTGAGTCCCCCCCCCCATTATTTTTGGTTTTGTCCAGATTTCTTGTGCTAAGAAGTTGAGAGGTATGAGTGGATGATATCAGGGAAGGGGATGTCTGCCAAAATCTCCAACATTACATGTGTGCACACCCAAAGAAATAGTCTGTGAAAAAGTACAGGAAATATCACTGCATAAATAACAATCAATTCCACTTTCTACATGTAGGCACTGCATTGTTAATGCATTACTTAGTCAAATGCTAAGAAACATACTGGTATTACACATGTAAGCCACTGTAAAAATGTATTAACCCATGGCATATTATAATCTATTATTTTTCTATCCTATTGAATTCCATTCTGTTCAATTCTATTAATTTCTATTTTAGTCTACTATTAAAAAAACATTTATCACTAGGTAATTTATTATGCTCATGAGCCACTACAGTTAACCAAAAACATGATCTGTAATACAGTTTTGGATACTTGCAGACCACTAAAGCAACATGATTTGTTCATGAAGTAATAGTACCTTAGCATGAAGGGTTTTAGAATTGTGATCCCAAGCAAGAAATACATTAGAACAGAAAATCCCATCATAAAGAATCCCAGCAGCATGGCCCTGTCCTCTCCAGCATTAGATGAAGCCGACTGCTTGTTCTTATCATTTCCCTTTCCACCATCAGAAGCATCTTTTTTAATATTCTTACTAGCTGCGGCAGTAAAGGCTTCCCTATGAAAAAGAAAGTAAGTTAAAATTCAATGTGGTTTACAGTTCTAAAAATGTATTTAAATTACATGCATCAGAGATCAAAACAATGGAATAAAATGCTATTTTTGCATGCAGGTTTAATGATTAAAGTCACAGAAGTTATGTACTTACCATAACGTTCCTTCTGTGTTGCCCATTTTCATTCTTCCTCAATGATTGTGTTCAGATCCAACCCTCGGATCCAACTTGGCCGCTTTTTACAGCTCATGGAACACTACAAGTTCTCAAGCTCCTCTCCCACCCTTAATGCATTAGTCCCCTACCATACATCAGATCTTGTTTGCTGACTTTAGTGAATAAAACAAATGTATCTATATCAGTACCTAGAAGCTCAAGCAAAGAAACATTGGTTCCTGTAGCATCTTCTGTTGCTTACAGAAGTTAAATTGGTAAGGGGTTGGTGGGAGGGAATTTGAGGAAGAATGAAAATGAACAACACAGATGGAACATTATTGTAATCACTTAACTTCTTTATCTGATATTGTCATTTTCATTCATTCCTCAATGACTGGGACAGAGTCCCCAGCTACCTCAGTCCTGGAAGGCTCTAAAGAAGGATGTTCCTGAGCACCACTGAGACCATATCTAATATGTAATGAACAATAAAGGTATGATGGTTATCCCAAGTTGCAGCTGCACAAATATCATCCAAGTAAAGTTGGATAGAAATATGAAAAAAGTTGCTATAGACCTTGTTGAATGAGCTTTTAGAGATTTTGGCAAAGACAAACCCAATTTGTTATGAACAAAGGAAATACAATCCATTAACAATTTGGCTAAGTTCACTTTGGTAACAAGTTTGCCTGATTTTGAGTCTTAAAAGAAGACAAATAACTTGACCTGATTTCCTGAAAGCTTTTGTCCTATGAAAATAAAAACATAACTGTCTGTGGACATCTAATAGGTGCAGCATGTACTTTCCTTTGTTTGACTAATTTAGAAAGAAGACTGGAAGGTTGACAGTTTGATTGATATTGGATTCTGACACCACCTTAGAAAGGAAGGATGGGTTGGTTCTTAAGGATACCCTGCCCTTATCAAAAATCAGATGAGGAGGCTTAGAAGATAGGACTCAAAGTTCTGCGACTCTTCCAGTAGAGGTACTGACCACCAAAAAGAGTTTCCAGGTTAAACATTTTAGTTCACACTTGGTTGATAGTTCAAAAGGAGAGTGGGTCAAGGATTGTAACACTAAACTCAAACCCCACAGGGGAGTGGAATCTTTAAGAGGAGGTCTGAGAACAAAGTGCCCCTTATAAAAGCCTTACAAAGTTTTGGAAAAGGCTTCAGATGAATTAATTCCTATGTGAAAATTACAGATGGTAGCCTGTTGTACCTTAACAGTTGAGGAACTAGCTCCCTCTTTACAAATTGTAGCTAAGAACTGCAGAACATTTGGAATTGGTGTGGAAAAAGGGTCAATATCTTTTGCTGTGCCCAAAAACAAAACTTTTCCATTTGAGTCTGTAAAGTTTCCTTGTGGAAGCTTTGTGGGATAAGAAGAGAATGTGACAGACAGGAGATGAGAGCCTGGGCTGTCTAGCTATCAGTGGAATTAGCGAAACCATGTGGTCAACTTTAGGTCTAGAATGTCTGCGTGTACAGAGTCTGTTGGGTGAGACAGGAGGTCCAGAGATGGATCCAGAGTCCAAGGTTGGCAAAGGATATGAGGCCAAAGACAGGGAAAACAAATCTGATGAGGCCAATAAGGGGCAATAAGGATGACTACACTCTTCAATCATGATGCTTTCTGAAGAAATTTTGGGATTAGAGGTACTGGCAGAAAGGAGTAGAGGAGACCAGGGAGCCAGTCATGGAGAAGAGCATCTCTCATCGACTCCTCCAGTGGGGTGATCTGGGCAAAGAACCTGTTGCACTTGTTGAGGGGAAATGTGAAAAGATCTCAGCAAGGTTGGTCACATCAATGGAAAACCTTTTCTGCCACTTTCATGTTGAGAGACCACTCAGGAGGCATTAGAATGGACCTGCTCAGCTTGTCTGCTATCACACTGGATTTCCCCGGGATATGCATTGCTATCAGAAAATGGTTGGATGAGATTGCCCATTGCCACACTCTCAATGTGGCACAGGGTTTTTTTGATGTACTAGACCACTGACATGTTGTCTGTCTGAATTGCAATGGTCCTGGAGGGGAAATTGTTTTGGAAGGTCTGCAACACTAGGAGAATAGCTCTCATTTCTAGGACATTAATATGCTTATTGGCCTCTCCAGGAGACCATGTGCCTTGGACTGTCTTTCCCAAGAAGTGCACCCAAACTTGATTTGGGAAGCATCTGTGGTCGCTATAGCCTTAGGCTAAGGAAGAGTGAAGATGTAACCTTGAAAAACTTGATTGGAGTAAATCCACCAAAGGAAGCAATATTTGCATGCCTGAGTTATCTTGATCTGGGTGGATAAAGACTGGTAGAGAATAGACCACTGAGTTACTAGTGTCCATTATAGGATTCTCATGTGATATCTTGCTAATAGAACCAGAATTATCACAGCAGACATTGATCCCAATGTTTGAAGGATATTGAGTGGAGAGAGAAGAATTTTGGATTATCTTTTTGACTTGAAATTGTATCGTTAGAACCCTTGGCAGAGGAAGAGAATCTGTCAAGGAAGACATGTTGAAGAAAGTCCCTATGAGCTGAATGTATGAGCTGGTGTTAGTTGAGATTTGTTGTGGCTGATAGTAATTCCTAGTTGAGAGCACAGTTGGAGCACATGATCTTGAGCCAGACATCCAAATAAGGAAACACCCGGAATCCTTGCAGTCTCATGTGAGCTGCTACCACTGCCATGCATTTGATGAATACCCTGGAGACTCTGGTGAGACCAAAGGGCACAGTATTGAACTGGTAATGACTGGCTCCCAGCTAGAAGCATAAGCATCTTTTGGATTGCATGTTCAATTAATCCTGAAGATCTATTCAGCACATCCAATAATCATGACCATTCAGAACTTTGTGTGTTGAACTGACGTGTTCACATTGCTGATATCCAAAATTGGTCTCCAGTCCCCCCATTTTCTTTGGCACTAAAAAGAATCCTGAGTAAGTTCTAGACTCTTTCTGGTCTACAGAGACCTCTTGGATTACTCTTTTTTTTTAGCAGCGTTTTTATTTCTACTGCTGCTGCTTTCCTCTGACTAGATGGAACATCAGGATTTTTGTTTACTGTACAGGGGTATGGAAGGAAAAAGGAAATTATATAGCCCCTGGAAATAAGCCTCTGCACTATGAATCTTTTGTAATCTGATGCCAGGCTGTCTGGTGCAGGGACAAATAACTCCTGACTTCCTCCAGAGGTGGACAATCTGGCCTTTTTTCAGGACCACTGGTATAGTCTGTCAGAGAAGAATATTATGTGGGATATAGGAGGCCTATTGGATTAATCAGTTTTTATTTTATAGTTTAAGTGAACTGTATTGCTCAACAAGGCAGTAGTGACTATCTGACTTCAGTCTTCAAATGAGATTAATATAATATTGTTTTTTTCAAATTTTCATTGTGGATTGTCTATATCCTGATGCAGGTTGAGCTGAGTTCACACAGGTACAGCTGTTGCAAGGCAACAATATTTTAGAAAACATTGACCAATTACAACTCATTTGCTATTTTTAGCATATTATGAATCTAATGACAACAGTTTTCATTAGATGAAAAAAGTAGGAGGATGAGATCAAAAACCATCAATAAAAAGTTCATCATGGTTTAAAAGGGTGCACAGACAATAATGCATATTCTACTAATCACAGAGACCACTTCCAAACTGGATGCAAAGAAACAACTAGTCTAGATCAGCATACTACTACAGATTCTGTTTTGGATAACTTTCCATTTCATAGAAGCTTGCAATAAGAAGTTCATAACAATAGATGCAGAAAAACTAGAGAATTTCTCAACTGGGTCCTTTTCTATCAGGGAATCAATCAGACAACAGGACAACCTTCAGCAACAACAAACAGAACAGGATAGACGTTCAAAAGGGATAAGGAAGGGGAGTAGGATGTAAATGGAGGAGAAAAAAACACGTAACTTTTAATCATGAAAACTTAACAAATAAAGACAAAAGCGATATTTTAAGCATGTTTTTAAAATTAAAAACAGCATCTTTTTTTCTAAAGAAGAACTTAAAGTACTTGTGAAGGGATTAGCATATGCTCCAAACAAAAGGAGAAATTTGGTAAGAACTTTTTGCAAAGATTTAAAGATGTAGACACACACATTAAATTTATAATACAGCTTCAAACAAGTGCCTAAAATATCCTTGCTGAGGATACATTTTTAGAAAAAAAAAATGGCAATTACTTTTAATTCTTTCTTAAATTTTTCTTAAATGCAACACAATGTTTTTACATTTTCTTACAAAAAAAGGTATTACAATTAGATAGAGACTTACTGCAGGCACAAAAATATTTTTTTTACATTTCAATGCAGATTAAGAAACACTCTTTGCAAACAAAAACATTGCTGTGTGACCACAAGATTTATGAAAGGGAATAAAGATGTGGGGATTTTTATTATGGATAAATATGTAGAGGATAAAAAGATATTTAAACAATGAGAGGATGGTATCAATAAGGAAAATTACTTTATTGTATCAAGGTATTGATTTTGTTTTTATCAGATATGTTGTATGAAGCCTGCATTAGAGTATGTATGATTTTTGGATTGTAGACAAACCAATGATTATTATTATTATTACTACTACTACTACATTCTTAAGATCCACATGAATGCCTTAGGACCCTCCTGCCATTCACCTTATTGTTTTTGGTCTTGAGTTAAAAACAGAAACACAGGCATTTCTGGATACAAAGTTAAGATCTGTGGATTCGATTACCTTTCTTTTTCTATTCTTGATGCTAAACCATTAAGATCTTCTATTTTACAAACTGAAGGTGTTGAAATGTTTAGAAACTATTTGTGCTAGAATATTTTTCTTACAGAGAAAATGAAACCCTTTGTATATTGACAGAATTAGTTCTTAGCAAAAAATGTATTATACTTTAATGGTCAGTCCAGCCAAATGATAAAAGATGCTGCCTTAGCAATAATTATGGCTCCAGCATTTGTTATACTTGTCTTGGTAGAACAGAAGTACAAATACATTTTCCAGGTCCTTTAAGGAGTTTATTATTTTATATAGCATATGTAATGATGACTTATGTGTTATGTGATCATGAAGTTAGCATGATTTTAAAAAATGTATTTTCTAAACACTGCTACTTTTTTAAAGATTTATAGGCAAATCACAGATAGCTTTTGTGAAGACATTTAAATTTACATTGAAATTACCAGTTAGTATCTAGAATTTAATCATAAACCAGCATTTTTTATTTTTTACTTTTATACTGATAGCTCTTATCCATTACATGTTAAAGAGAGTATGATTAGAAGAGCAAGCCAATCATAAACCAGCATTTTGTAATTTTTACTTTCATACTGATAGTTCTCACCCATTATATGTGTTAAAGAGAGTATGGTTAAAAGATCAAGCCATGTGTACCAGAAGGTGTGAGGAAAGATGCCTAATTGGGTGATTTTGGGTATTCTCTTGGTAATAAGAGGGGTGAAATTACAAATTAAATGTAATACCACAGTTAGTCCTGAAATAAATGACTTCATAAACTCAGAACTACAGTACCATAAGTCCTACTTACCTATGACGTTAGATGTTCATAAAACATACTGGCATATGGGTAGTAGTGCCCTGCTTACCCTACTTTGGCAGTCTATAAAAGCCCAGTACTCCTCCCACTGCCTCTCTGTGGGTGTGAAGGACAAATCACCTGGCAGAACCCAGACTGCCCTTCAAACACACAGACAGGACCCATTCAAATTTCTAGGGCCCAGAGGGAAGAGCAGATGAAAATACAAACTTTGGGAATATCTTCTGTTCCAAACCAAAAACCACAAAAACACACACAGTCAATTAGACTTCTGAACAAAACTCAGAGGCAACTCCAACAACAAACTATATACATCCAACACAAGAGGGTTGGTGGGAACGTACTCCAGTAAGGCAGTGTGTTCTATGAACATCTGCTGTTACATTTAAGTAGGATTTATGCAACTGCACTATGTTCAAACATTGCCTTATTGGCATATGGGTAGAGTTCCAAAGCTTACTCAACCTGGGCAGAGGAAGGATAAGGGTTCAGGAGCTCCTGGAGAATGGTCCTGTCAAAGCCTGCTCTGGATTTAGAAAAGGTACCCATCTTGTAGTGCTTCATAAAGGACTAAGTTACTGCTTCTTAACTATTTCAGGAGTCCACTCCTTTCTGATATGCCATTGAAGTGGAAAATACCCTTGTGGAATGTGCCTTTACCTAGCCTGGATTTACCTTGCCAGGGTGAGTGTAACAAAATACCAGAGAATAACCAATGTCCAATGGTTTACTTAGAGACAGGTTGACTTTTCCTTGTCCCTGAGAAGGAAATAAAAAGCCTTTCAGCCTCCCTAAATGGTTTCATTCTGCCAAGGTAGTACTTTTGCTTCTTATGCACTTCCAAGGTATGAAATATCCTCTCTCCCTTATTCTTAAGTTCTGGGAAGAACACACAAAGATTAATAGGCTGATTGAGAGTGAATTCTGAGACCACCTTAGGACACAAAAGAAAGATTAGTACATAACACAACCCTATCCCTGTGGAAAAATCAGGTAAGGTTGTCCCACCATGAAAGCTTTCAGCTCAGAACCTCACCTTGCAGATGTTAGAGCAATAAGAAAAATATTTTTCCATGTTAAGAACTTGAGATCAGTTTGCACCACTGGTTTGAAAGGTGGTAAGGCCAATTTTTCAAGAACATAGTTCAGATTCCTTTAAGGAAGAATTTGATTGTGAGGGCGTCTCATATGCAAAACTCCTTTCATGAACTGTTTTACCAAAAGAAAAAAAGAAAGAGGTGGATCCACAGGCAGACAAGCAGAGATGAGCACTAAATGCACCTTAATGGTTGCATATGATAAGCCATCCTGAAGTAGCTCACACAAATATTTGAAGACAAGAGGGATATTAACCTCAATAGACCCTCTGTTTCCATTTTGGCACCACTTAAAAAAGCTCATTCATGTATAAACATAACATTTTCAGTAGCAGATTTTCTGGCTTCCTTTAACACCTACTGCACATCCTCATGAAACAAGTGCCTAAGTAGAGTCAAGATTGAAATCATCCATGTTGTCAGCTGAAGTTTCTCTAAACTGGGGTGAACCAGTCACCCCCTGAGACTGTGTGAGCAGATCCAGTGTGTGAGGAAGTCCATGGAAATTGCCCTTGGCCAACACCCTTAAAAGATAGAACCAAGATTGCTTGGCCAATAAGGGGGCACCACAATGATCTCTGGCATTTCTTTATGAACCTTCAGAAGTACCTTGTGAATCAATGGAAAGTGTGGAAACACATACAGGAACATTCCTGTCTAAGGGAATGAGAAAGCACCTGTCCTCCAAGCATGGCTGCAAGGATGTCTAGAACAGAATTTCACCAACAGTTTTGAAAGGAGGCAAACAGATCTATTTTTGGCTTTCCCTACATCTGGACTAGATCCCATAACACCACTGCCTTGAATGCAGGTCTACCCATAACTTGCTTAGTCTGTCTGACAAAATGTTCTACTCTGATGGGATATATGACAACTGATAAGTCAGATAATGCTGTAAAACCAGCTCCCAGGCCCTCACTGCCAACCAGCACAAAGGGTAGGAACTTGTACTCCCTTTGTTTGTTGATGTAGCACCAGATTTTTTATGTTGATTACATAAAGTGTTTTTAAAACTGGCAGTAGAGGGTGAATTTTAAGTAATTGTGTTATTTTTCATGCTTGTGTTGCTTTAATGTGACTTAAAAGATTTAAACTAAAAGAATGATTATGATTTGCTGTAATGATGCCTGTGATTTTGAACAAAGATTTTAAAATGAACAGGAAGTAAGTTTTTTACCATTCTGATGAAGTTCCTTCAAAGTGGGAACGAAAGTGCTTAACTTAGTAAACTTTCTTGTTTGCTACTAGTGCAGATCCATGGCTCTGGTTCTTCTTAATGCAACAAGGTGGATTTTATTAACAATGCTGAGCACCCATTTGTCAGAAACAATAGACAGCTAAGGCTGCCTTGTTAAGAGCTAACTTTAGAGATGTGACAACCAAAGGGGTACTTGAGAAAGATGGGTGCCTCTGAATAGTCCAAGTTGGAAGGGGGATTATCACTTTTAGGAAAGGAGCTCCTCTTTTAAGCTTGATGGAGTTTTCATCCTGTAGATTCCTTTTATTGTAGTAGCTTTTGTTTGGCTGGGACTTCTGTCTGGAAGGCCGCTAAAAATTGTCCTGCTTAAAGAAGGGAAATTTGGGACTATGAAACATTTTTGACACCCCTTGCATGAGTTCACATCTGTAATCTCAGTGTTTAAGGATTTAATTACCTGCTGTGCCAAACACACAATCAGACTCAAGAGGAGCTTTCAAAATCTCATTTTTTAACTCATCAGAAAAGTTCTGGCTGTACAACCAACCATATAATCACCTCTAATGATGCAGCATGTCATGTAATAATATCAGTACCCTCAAGGGTACTCTTTGAAGCATGTTTTGACACCTGAGAAACATTGGCAACAATATCTTTGACCGAGGCCTTTTCTTTATTAGGTAATGATGCGAGCAAACTCATCAAAGCTACACATACATCTTAACACAAACTTCCACATAAAACAAAGGTAGTTGTGTGCTGGACTGAGACAGCTTCTTTCCATGAGATTCTAGTCATTTGTCTCATTTATCTGAAGGAACAGTATTTGAATAAGAAAGCCTTTTTATTAGAATTCTCTGGGGACACCAATGCAGGGTCTACAGACAAGGGGGACATGGAAGCCAAGCATACCCTGACTTTTTTAAAAACCTTTTTGGCAGTGTCTCAATGAGCAGAGGAGAATTACAACCGTTCTTAAAAACATTCTCCAGTGCAGAGATCAATAAAGATAATTTCACCATATCTAGAATTTCATCCTCCAAAAAATCATGAACCCTGCTATTCTTGGGGGCAGCTGATGATTGCTACTAATTGAATACTTTCCAAAATCTAGTCAGCAGTTGAATAAAGAAAAAAAATACATCTGTTTGGGTTCCTGAACCTGTTGGTCAGAGGAAACAGACTGATCCAACTCTGACAGGTCAGAAACTTCTGACACTGGATCCCCTTCAAAATCAGGATCATTCGATGATTGACCAGATGTGGGAGCATAGGCATTGCTCAAAACCTGTGGCAGCAACACATAATCAGCTGCCCGAACAATGGATCTACCCATAGCTACCATTTTAAGTGGGAAAGTAGTAAGAGACTGCTGCCCTTCCACATGATGGGTCTTTGTCCTCTTAGCATGAACTTCTCTAATGAGAAAATCCTCAAGGGGAGATGTATCAACATGGCAATGGCATCCCTGAACTCCTTTGCACCTAAAGGGTTTGGTTCTCCTATACCAGAAACAGGTTATGGTATAGCCCCAGTGGACATATCTGACCCTCGTGTCATGCACAGTTGCTGTACTAATACCACACCAGGGGGCCTGGGGGCGAACAAAGGTGAGTGGTCCAATAGACTGTCCAAGGCTGTGCTACTGTGGAGCCATAATCTCAAGGCTGAGACATATTTTATTTATTTTTATGTTTTTTTTTAGGTGCTCAAGTGGTAGATGGTGGGGGGTTACTGTCTCCGAGTCCATCAGGTCAGGGGACAAAAAATAGTCAGGTCTTAACCAAATGCTACTTGCATGGTCAACCCCAGTATAAAATGGGAAAATCCCACTATTCTCCCTTTAAATAGTAATCTGAAGTCTATTTCTACAGGGATCCTATAGTGAATACTGTACTGAGAAAAAAAGAGACAGCAATTTCAATAACCCATCACAAAGAATAAAATACATGTCACAAAAACCCTCAATTTTAGTAAAGGCTACTTACAACCCTACATTTATAGAAACAGCCTAAAATAGCCTTAGACAAGGAATTAAATATAAACTTAAGAACAATTCCTGTCAGAAATGTTTAAAAAAAGAAAATGGCACCAAAATCATGATATGAATGAAAAATTAAAATGCTGCAAATCTATGAATTATCGCTTGTAATCATAGCCCCAATGAAAAAACAAGTTGTAATGTCAAGAGTTTTAAAAGAAGCCTTTAATATACAGTACAAGTCTTACATGAAAGAGAAATAAAAAAACTCAACAAAAGTACACACAATTTTCCATTAAGAAAAAAAAAAACAGCAGAATACACATTTCAAGCACGTATATAAAAAGGCAGGAGGAGAGAGAAAATCTAAAAGGGTTTCTTATCAGATCTCAGTAGCTGAAGTAAACCAGAGAAAAAGATTAGTCTTCCAAGATATCCTAGTGTGACACTAGTAAATTGAATGGGTCCTGTCAGTGTGTTTGAAGGGCAGATAAGGTCCTGCCAGGTCATTGGTCCTTCACCATTACAGACAGGAAGTGGGAGGAGTTCTGAGTTTTGACAGACTGCCAAACGGAGGGTAGCAGGGCACTACTACCTATATGCCTGTAAGGCAGTATGTCTGTTGAACATAACTTGAATGTGTTTTGGATTAAGATTTTATATATATATATATATATATAAAGATATCTATTAATAGTAAGGACTTAAACAGCAGTCTATGAGGAGTGAAGTCCAAAGTTGTACAAATAACAAAACAGGTAACTTCACCAAGAATTCAGTTGCCAAGTAAAACAGTGATATTTCCATAAACATTCAAAATGAAGGCACAAGATCTCGGGATCCCCAGAGTCTTCTACTCAGGAGGAGGACAGGCTAGAAATGGTATAGGAATTGTGGTGAGAGAAAAACTTCAGAAGGCAGTGAAGGATGTCATCACTATTAGTGACAGACTCATGGTAATCAGACTCCAGCCTAATGGTAGGACATTATTCAGAATTGCAGCCTATGCCCCACAGCAGAGTTGTGATAGTGAAGAGAAGGGTGCATTCTGAAAGCAGTTGCAGGACCTACTAGATAAAGGAGGAAAGCATGAATTGGTGTTAATAATGGGTGACTTGAATACACATATCAGGACAGACAGAACAGAATATGAGGACTGCCTGAGTCCACATGGGTGGTCCAACAGGAACAAAGAAGGAAAGGTCATTCTATACTTCTGTCTGGCAAATGGCTTGATAGTAATCAACACATGGTTCAGAAAGAGAGACAGTCACAAGATAACATACAAGAGTGGCTAACACACAAGTCAGGTAGACCTCTTCCTAGTAAGGAATGAGCAGTGAGGTAGAATCAGTGATTGCAAATTCATCTCTAGTGAAATGGTCAGCCCACAGTATAAACCACTGGCTACCACGATCAGCTGCAATCCATGGTCAGAGAAGGCTCTAAAGTCAACAGAGACCAGGCTGGCTGAAGACATGGAAGTTGACTGGAGAGAAAGTACAGCAGTTCAAGGAATTAGTCAGGGCTCTAGCACCCCTAGAAGAATAGGAAATAGGTGGAGATGAAGAATAATGGCAGCACCTCAAAACAGCATATGCGAGGACTACAGAATGGACATGGCTGAGTCAGTTATGGAAATAAGATACATAAAGAAAGTTGGTACTGGAATGCAGAAGACCAGGTAGTCAAAAGGAACAAGGAGTACAGGAAAAAGTGGGAGACAGAAAAGATGGACCACCCTAGGAAGAATACAGGTTGGCTACCAAAAAGACCAAAAAAGGAGTTGCAATAGCAAAAATCAGGGCATCAGAGGCACTATACCAGCTTCTGGAAAGTGACTCAGTAGGTGGCTCAAAGAAACTACATCAGGTTACAAGGCAAAGACAGAAAGATAAAGAAGATACTCATACACATTTCATAAGGGATGCCAGCAGCAGCCTCCTCACCAGTCTGCAGGATATCAAAGGCAGATGAAAGGAGTACTTCCAGTAGCTTCTGAATG